>NC_142930.1:91882170-91944670 GCF_046866305.1 Octopus bimaculoides | reverse complement strand
GCAGGTAGAATAAAATTTAATAAGACACTAACTAAATCGGACGTAATGCTTATCTCACCTTCTACCGTGAAAAGTATTTCAGTTGCCAAATCTACACATTATGACATGCTTGTATTGCATTACTACCGGTGAAAGTGAATAATATAGGTAACTAAAACTAAAAGTGACGCTGGAAAAAAAAGATCGTGCAAATATTATAAGATTAACTATCGAGCAACGTAGTTGTAGCCGAAAACTGTATTTAGAAGATGGATCGGCACATGGCATTTATTTCAGTAGATATTTTGAATGCATTTCACACAGATGTTCTGTGATTATTGGCCTTTGGTATCATCAATATAATATTGTAGCATCATTAATATAAGATATATGAAATTTATTGTGAATAAGAGGCAAACAATAATGCAGATACATGTAAAACGGAAATATATAAACAAACCATCTTCAAAGTTAGTTTCTCCTCATCAAGTTTAACAGGGCCGGACTCGGAAAGATTTTTTTATGGCAAGGCGATCAATCATCTTTTGAATATAAATGAATTCAAGTTGTAAGCTACAGAGGATAAACAACCTGAAATATTACTGCAAATCTTAAATGAAATTACTTGAGATATTTAAATGATGTTTCAGATAAGAAGTTGAGATAAAGGAACACTGGAAAGAAGAACAAAAACACTCGTATACAATGCTGGGTAAAGAAATAGGGTCTGCCACAATTCGACGAAATGCACAGAGAAAAATGAAAACTGTTGGATAATAAGCATGAACAACCATGCTGGCACATAGTTTACAATTATGATAATTTTAATCAAATGGTAAATGAACTAGTATGACTACACATAAAAATAAGTATGTCATTTAGAATGCACAATTTTTGAAATATTATGGTAATATTTACAACGACCATAAGATGTGAACGAATTCATGAATATAGAAGTGTGTTAGGTGATCTAAAATTCGGGATGTACAAATATGCATAGCAAAATTAATGATAAAAAGAATACATACTCTCACGAAACACGGACCGAAAACAATCGACAAGTAGCACATTGAACGGCAAAACAAAATAAAGCAGGATAAAAAGATAATTATGAATACATGGGAAAAATCAACAGCAAAATAGCCGTCGAACAGCCGTAAAAGTCTTACCAAGCCATGGGCTACAAAATACCTTCTGAAATATAGGCAAGGGGCAATGTATGTGACTATAAACAGAGTACAAGTTGGGATAATATGCAACAATTACACATGAAAGATGTTTCACTACAAAATATAACAAGTCATGGAAGATGGCCCGACTTCAGCGTCAGATTAAGCAATTTATTTTAGAGAAAGTGACCCTCCTTTCATGGAGAAAAGTGTTATACTCTTTAGGTAGGACCAAAGTTTTGACAGGATTTTGTATTTTTAAATGTTGTAAGGTAACAACATCTATACGGCCTGCCAGAGTATGCATACGTTGTCACTAATAGTATCAGTAACAATAGCATCAAATTAAAATGTGTAGTGTGAGATGCATTGCTGCAGTTAGAGTTATTTAAGTACAAAATAACATGATTGACTTAGAGCAAGAAAAATCACATAGGAATTCTGACAGTACATTCTGTTATCACTCCGCTCACACGTAGAGGCTTTGAAGATGTAATCTACAAGTTTCTATTATCACTTGTAGCATTATAAACAGGTTGAATTCATTTTTATGAATATGAACAGCTCTTATATTTCCACTAAGTGTCAAGCTTAAATAGCTCGCGGAGGCAATAGGAAACATAATGTGCTATCAACAATGTGCATCCGAATGTTCAGATACTAAATACAAAATTACAAATACTTCTCCAGAAATTTTAACACGTACATTTCTTATAGTTGTTTAGCTTATTAACACATGATAAACAACGACAATCAATATTATTTATGATCAGGATCATTCAGTGTTTCCTAATCACAAGACAGTAGCATGTAATTGATAATTGTGTTGCTAATTCTTGCAAGTGGAATGCATACATTAATACATCTTCACCGATTATATTTCTATATTCACAATTGCTTGAAAAGTTTGTATATTCGGCTACAACATTATATATATATATACATATATATATATATATATATATATATATATATATATATATATATATATATATATATATATATATATATATATATATATATATACATAATTAAGGAAACAGCAAATATTTGCTGATCCCTTAATTATGTTTATAAATATATATGAGCTTTTAAATAAGTTCTACACCAATAATGGTGTTTCATACCGATGGGCTTGGTAAAAATTATTAATTGTTAATTGATTTATTAATTAATAAATTGATAATCCTTTACCCTTTTAATTTGTAATAATTATATATATATATACATATATATATATATATATATATATATATATACAACAAGAAATAATATTTATCTCTTATGGAAACAAAAGGGTTTATAGGACTGCGAAAGAAGTGCTGAAATATGAGACGAAGATAAAGAAGCATTGGTTATAGAACAGATATTAAATTTTGGTCTACGATTTTACATATAACACCACCCCTCAAACATTTAATCGTATATAAAAAACACACCATGGTCTACAAACACAAAAAATAATACATATACATAAAATCGCAGAAAGTAAAATATATATATTCTGATAAAATACAAATAGAACGGCTTATCAAAAGTTAAATATAACGACTAACAATTCCAACCTATCAAAAAGTCTAATGAACAAATATAAAATAAATAAAGATTAAAACAAAAATAAAATAATTTTCAACCGACTATAAAGATTTTATCAGACGATTAAAATATTTTTTTAAAATTATTTTAAATTAAAAAAAAACATTTTAATAAGTCGTTTACTTCCCTCACACAGGTACGTCAAAAGTTCATAATAAACAGATATCACAGGTCAAATTCAACATTCACATATATCTATGGCCATTTCTGGAGCTCGGCACCGCAGTTCACTTACACTAAAGTACATTATGGCGATGACCCTCTCACCAGGATAAACAAGAAATATGCACAGATCAAACCTTTTATGAAAATATTTCTTTATTAACCACAAGGGGCACACACAGAAAGGACAACACAATACGTGTGGGGATATATAACAATTAAAATAATAAAATTATGATAAACATGAACGAGCTACCTACCCCGACCTCAGTAGCACCATTTACGTCCCTCTACATCCAGTTCATGTTGATTCCATAACTTTCTTTCAATTCCTTATCTTCAATTTCATTTGGCGCATCCCTTATATCGATAATCATATTTCTGTATCTAACACCCTCCTTACATTCTTTAACCTCTCTCATCCGACATTCCGGCACCAATACACTAGCGACCATATTTTCCTTTTTAACTCCTTTCGTACTAACAAATTTCACTTCTCTCCATTGCAACAATTTCTCCACCAGTTTCTTATCCACACCATTAAACAACACAGAAGCATAACACATGGTATGGGAGTTTTGTAAATTTTTGTGTGTTTGCACTTCTTTTTTCTGTTTTTGTGTCGGTGGGGGATGGGTGGGTTTGGTGTCTGCGGTGGGAGGGTAGGGTTGTGGGGTGGGTACGGGTTGGAGTTCACTTTGATTGTCATTCTTCCTCTTCCTCTTGTTTCGCTTTCCAGCCACTCTCCAGACTTCTTCCTAATCTGTTTCATCTCTATCTTCCACCATCTCCTTCACCTTCTCAGCTTTTTCCTGGGTTTGCTTGTGTCTTTGAGGGTATTCCACTCTAATATGGCCCTTTTGGCCACATTTATAGCAGCTAGGGTTTCTGCCCTCCACCCACATTTTAATCACCGTTTCTCTTACAGTCACCGTTTCTAACAATTTTTCCAAATTTTCTGCTGACCATGGTATCTAGACTTTTCCCTCGCCAATTTGTTACTGCAGTCTCCGTAACTTGGAGCTCAGCCACCTGTTTCTCACTTCCAAGGAGCACCGCCGCCGCTGCCCAAGCCAGATCTATATCAGGTGGTATTCCCTCCACCCTGATTCTGGAAGTTCTTCCAAGACATGTGGTTAAGAGAATCAGCCTTTCTGTCTTCATTGCTTTCACTGAGTGTTCCTTTACCTTTTCTCTATTTCTGAAGCATACATCCGTAATGCCGGAACGGCTTCCTCTGGCAATATATACTATGTTTTGCCAGATTGGCTTCAAAGCCTTTTTTATTCTGTTTGTAGGCTCATTTTCCATTTTCCTTCCTTAATTGAGTACACTTTATAAATTATTTCCCTTTCTTCTATACTTCTTAGGACTTCCTTCGTTAGTGACAATTTCACTTAATTTTCCAACATTTTCCCAAAAGTCTTCAGGTTTCTAAGGTTTACCTCCTTCTTTGAGACTCCCGTCACCTCCGCGAAACTTTTCATCTCTAGGCATTTCTCCGTTTTATCAATAGCTCTGACCAGCTCCTTCTCGGATGACGATAATTGTGAAATCGACATCTCTGATCCACTCAGGTCCGAGTACAACATATTTGTCTTCCCAGACTCAGCCATTTCTCCTCAAAACGTTGAGGGTCAGCACAATCACATAAACTGCTGCAAAGAAGCACAAAAACAATAATACTTCGCAATAAAAGAGGAAATACACTCAGATCAAAGTTTGTATGAAAAGTTTATACTTTTAATGAAAAGCTTATATACTTTAAGAAGAACCAATCAGCAGACCAGTCCAAATTTTCTATAGAAAAAAGAGACTATTGCTAAACAGCCACGTTGCTGTAGTTAACAGAAATAAGTTTTTGGCTCCAAAGACTTAAGGGTTGCAAAATATTCGTTTACAAAACAACTTACACTTATTTGTATATTTACTCTGAAGTAAGGGGTTCTCGAAATAACGGACCATTCCAGAGAATAACTCTCATTATTCCTCGTTAGATTGTGTAAATAAGATGCGAGTGTGGTAGAGCTACAGTATTTTTCGTTTGAGAACGAACTCATATGGGACATATATCTAGCCATAAAATTTACTGTACTACCTATATAAAACTTAAATTATAAAACTTAAATTATCCTCATCCTTAACAACGCATTTATATATTGCATTAGAAATTAGACAGAACCAGTCAAAGGTTTCTATAAATCATATGGTTTCCCAGGGCCATGCCTAGCCTTATTTCTATAATTAACAGTACTTGTCAGGTTTCTCACATTCACTCATTCACATCTCTCATTACTGGGGTTCGATACACCAGGTGGGAGCAAAATGTTGGCATCACTAACCTTAGGCGTATCATAACTTACCTGCCCAGAACCAAGATTTCCATCAGAACATCTCCAGTGCCCTTGCCCATTTAACTTGCCTTTATTTATAGATGCAATAATGGAGGTCAAATTTGACATTACTGAGTAAGAGAAATTGATAGAAGACTTATTGCAAATGCTATAGTATTTATGACTCTTAGGGAAGTCTCCTCCAGAATCCTAAAAAATCATCTTGGGCAAATTTCTCACTCTAAGAGAAAAAGGGGGTGACGAACCATATTGCTTCTCTTACTCTAGAAAGTGAGCTCTTGGTTTAACTAATCTCCACACTAGTACTATTTCGCTCCCTATACCTATTTCTAACATCTTTAAATACGTTTCTAACCAACGGCTTATTTTGGTTGCTATCGTTTTAGTGTAAATGAACTACGGTGGTGAGCACCCGAAATGGCCATAGATATATGTAAATGTTGAATTTGACCGGTGTTATCTGTTTATTATGAACTTTGAACGTACGTGTGTGAGGGGAGTAAAAGACGTTTTTCAAGATGTATGTGAATTGGACCTGCTTATATATGAAATTTGAACGTACCTGTGTGAGGGAAGGAAAAGACTTGTTCAAATATTGAAAAAAAAATTAATAATTTAAAAAAATATATTTTAAACGTATGATAAAATCATTTTAGTCGGTTGACACTTCTTTTATTTTATTTTTATTTTTATCTTTATTTATTTATATTTGTCCATTAGGCCTTTTGATAGTTTTGAATTTTTAGTCGGTTTTTTTAACTTTTGATAAGCCGTTCTATTTGTATTTTATTAGAATATATATTTTTGCATCCTGTGATTTTACGTATATGTATTATCTTTTATGTGTTTGTAGACCATGGTGCTTTTTACATATGATTAAATGAATGTTTGAGGTGTGTTGTTGTATGTAGAGTCGTTGACCCAAATTTAATGTTTGCTCTATCACCAATGCTTCTTTATATATATATATATATATATATATATATATATATATATATATATAGCACAAATAATGAGATGTTTATGAATTTTAAACTTTGTGCAGCCGATTAAGAATTAAAACAAATATCATACATTATGGATTATTGTTGTGTTTAATTTAAACATCTTCACATGTTGAAGAACATGAAAATACGTGTCGTTATCAGTTGAAGTGAAATTTCTTATTTTTGAGACACTCGTCTGGTATGTAAGGTATTCACATTTGTTACACTGTGTAACAAAAGTTTTATTTCATTTTTCTCTATTTGGTCGGCAAGTGTTATTTTCTATTTGCTTATATCTAGACATCAAATGAAGTGGCAACCTTCAAATTTCGCTTTTGTAACCTGGACATGAATGTTTTGAAACCGGCCTAATTTCCATTACATTTCAGATAGACTTAATGCTGAATTGCTGAAGCAGAAATATCGTTATAGTATATATTCTACTCAATGTTACAGATTTGCTTGTCAATTGCTTCACCTTAACCAATATTTGCATCTCTGATCATGACCAGGAATAGTAGGGAAGCATTATAACCATGCCTTGAGTAAGATTCTCTGAGGTTTGAATGAATGTAATAAAAGCAACGTTTGAAGGAAATATTAGCCAGATTTCAAACTTTCTAGTGATAAGCAAATAGAAATTAACAGTGGCTACCCAAGGAGAAGTATTGTGTTATACAGTGATATCAGAAATATGCAAGGACAATATACAAAAAAGGGGAACGATAATGTAGGTAAATTTACGTTTCTCTACATAGGAATTGAATTCATGTTTCAAACATTTATTTCCAGGACACGCAGAATACCGCTCATTGAAAATGTTGGTGTATAATATAATCTAAGGAAGCTTCATTAAATAATTGAAAACAGGTCAAACTTTCTGCTTGAAGTATACTTCTATTTCATTTGAGGCCTTTGTTGAATCTACGGATAACAACTCTTAAGGATACAGATAAAAGAAAACCACTACAAGTCTATCACTGTGAA
Organism: Octopus bimaculoides; assembly: GCF_046866305.1. Classification (NCBI taxonomy): domain Eukaryota; kingdom Metazoa; phylum Mollusca; class Cephalopoda; order Octopoda; family Octopodidae; genus Octopus; species Octopus bimaculoides. Next base: position 91,937,437 of record NC_142930.1, on the reverse strand, counting down.
GAATTATATATTTAGAGAATGTACAGGCGATGAAATGAAGAAAAGTTTTTGGGGCGTTATTCAAATAGCAGTGATGGTCCAATACACAGAAATGTGTGACAGTTACAACAAAAGTGAAAAGCCATCGTGCATGTTTTTTCTTTTTTTTTTTTTTTTTGGCCGTCTCCACAAAAATAAATTCACTCTTAGAAATATTATTTGGTTATATGCCAGGTAACAGATAAAATACAGTTATTAATTTTAGCAGGATGTAATAGAATACTGATACCGTAACTATTAACAACTATATTTCAGCTAAATTTCTATCACGCGCATGTTAGTTATTTCAGAAATTTAAAATTATTCTTTCAGTAACGATGTCAATTCCATAGCTGAGTGATGTATAAGAATGCTGTTTCACAAACCGAAGGTACAATGGTTTGTTTCATTATATATCAATGCAATTTACTTGTTTCCGTACATATCTTCGTTCAATTAACCGCTGAAATTACTTCACTGGCATTTCCTTAGTTTGCTGCATTACGCATAAATCCTTCATTTCACCCAAATAAGTTACACTGATACTCTAAGTCTTGAAATTGCCCACAAATCTCTCGGAACAAGAAAACTGAAGCACATACCTATGTGCAATTTAAAATGTATTAAAACTTACGCAAAACAGAAATTACAACGGATCTTTTTTGTTGGTGTTACTGTTAAGCAACATAAATATATAATACTGTAGATATATAATTTATAAATATATAATATATTCTGTATTTGTTACTCATTTCAAATGATGAGGAGCAGATCATTGGGTGAACAACCAGGATGTGGCGACGAATGATGTGTTCTCTACTGTTTAAGATAAAATCTAGTGACGAACATTATAACTTGTACCTTGATATCTTAAGCATTTGCACGGAGATAGTATGGTACCCACTCCACAACAGTTATGGAGTGTATGGTGCTACTGATTTAACCTGAGAATCTGAACGTAAGAAAGGAAAATTAGATAAAAATAACAATTTAATAACTTAAACGTGGAAAGAATATGAAAACTGAAATAAGTTTCAACGTACTACGAAAAGAATGAACATTCGATTTTACACACACTGGAAAATATAATATCATGTATTCTTAGCCTTCCTTCGAACAAGTAATAACATAGGCGCAGATATAGTTACAAGATTAAAGGTGTTTGATTTGCCGGGCAGACAGAAATTAATTAAAGCCACCTCGATTAGACGGTAGGTATTTTGGAGCAGTTCAATCCAAACTCACTATTGGATGTCATTAGTTAACTCTGGATAAGATTTCTGGTCTGCACATACAAAAATGTTTCGCTGCCTTTCCATAAAGCTTGAAAAGGCCAGAGAATATCATGTTAATATTATCTCTCACAACACCATAACGACACAGTCTTCTTTCAGATATCTGAATATATTCTATGAACGAGAAATAGTTCAAGGGAACGGAAAATCAATTAGCAATAATGTAAATATATATTCCTTATGATAACCAGAAAAATACAAAGTGGGAATATAGAATAAACTGTATGAGACAAACTGGAATTATAAGATATAATTTAAAGGAGTGAATGTCCACCAGTTGTTAAATGGAGCTACTATAATTTAACAAACAGAAAAGAAGAGAAATTTGTTACTTAATCCAACTGTAAAGGATATGTGAAACTTTTGTCCTTATACAGTGCATAAAAATGGATTTCGTTCACATTTCTCTACTTCTTTGACCTTAATCGAAGTAAATTTCTCTAAGAGCTATGAGGCAGCCAAGACATTACACTGAAAACTCATAGTTAGACGATTATATATATCACCAATATTCGACTTACAATCAACTGTTTTAAATTTCATGCAACCATACCCACTTCTGATTATAAACAAAATTCATCCGCAGAGATATTATTAGCAGTTCCTCGAGAGCATTTTCAATGGAACGAAATATTTTAGCAGTATATGTATACATATATATATGTGTATGTGTATATATATATATATATATATATATATATATATATATATATTGCTAAAAGTATATAGATATGTGGGTTGGGTGGGGTGGTGTTGTGGGTGAGCGTGTTATATATGCCTGTATATATATATATATATATATATATATATATATATATATATATATATATATATATATACGCGTGTGTGAATGAGTGTGTATGTGCGTGCGTGTACGCGTGTGTGCCTGTATGTATTTGTATGTAAGCATTTACGTATTCACAGCTACCATCGCATTTCTAAAGACATGTTGTGGCCTACTTTCTGCACTGTAAATATATATTAGTCATCATATGTTTATTTTGGGAATAATCTCATAGAAGTTGGCAATACAATTTCAGCTCAAATCAATGGACATCTTCAACGGAAATGATATATATATATATATATATATATATATATATATATATATATATATATATATATATATATATATATATATACACGCACACACACAAACTCACACACGCTCACGTGCACGTATATATGTATTTCTGTTTGTCTGAGTGTCTATCTGTATATATGTATGCATGTATACATGCATGTATGTATAAATATATATATATATATATATATATATGTCTGTGTGTGACTGTGTGTGTACAGATAAATGTGCATATATACATCTGCCTGTGTTTCTGTCGCTCCCCCTCCCTCCGTCTGTCTGTCTGTCGCTCTCTGTCTCTCTCTCTGTCTCTCTCTCTCTCTCTCTCTCTCTCTCTATATATATATATATATATATATATATATATATATTTATATATCTTCATATATGTATTATGTGTATATATATGTGTGTGTGTATGTATGTATAAATGTATGCATGTATGTATGTATGGATTTATATACATAATCAATGGTATATATCATATGTAGAGAATGATGGTGAACAATGCCATTCCAATATTCTTTCTGAGATAAGCATACTTCATGGTTGCCGCTTTCATTTTGGTTAACTTCTTGTTGAAAGCAAATTTTGTAAGAAAATCATTTGGTGTTACAGTGCAACATTTTGCTAGTCTTCCATTTTCATACATGAATAGCTACTTTCTATTAACAGCTAACAGCAGAAAAGGTTGTTAACGAGATTTCAATATCCTTACTGAAATCTGAATATGTTTGCGAAGAAACCTATGAATCTTTATTAAAATCACCGTGTGAAAATCCACTGATGCAAACATATCAATGTACTTGCATGGATGTTGAGATATATCGATAAAGACCATGTAGAAGAGATGTTCAATCCTAGCTAAGAAATCTAATCTAATTTAATATAATTCGATTTTTCCTTCTTTCATTTTATTATCATTTCTGATATTTATCATGTAAAATGGTGTATGGCAATATTTAGAGTTAGGAAATTAGCATATAAAACACTAGTTTATACACTCGGCCTAAGACATTTATGAGAATATCAGTTATGGACAACACAAGGACTTCGGTAAGAAATGTTAGTAAATATTTAAATCCCAGCGACAACATTTTATTCCCTCGTCTCCTCCTACTCCTCCTCCCATTCCGTCTTCCTCCCTTTCCCTCCTCCTCCTCTTCCATCTCTTTCTCCGCCGCTCCCTTCTCCTGTTCTACTTCTCTTCGTCCTTCAGTCTTTTTCCCGCCTTCTCTTCCTCCCCTCCTTTCCTTCTCTCCTCCTCCCTCTCCATCACGTCCTCTCCCCCTTCTCCTTTTCCTGCTCCGTCTGACCTCCTTCTCCAAATACCCTCCATGTTCACTGCTTCTTCTTCTTCTTCTTCTTCTTCTTCTTCTTCTTCTTCTTCTTCTTCTTCTTCTCTTCGAAAATGCTGAGAAGCGCTGATCTCGGCAGAGCAATCCACTGGGAGCTATGTAGAAAACTAGGAGTTGAACATGAACTTAGTAAAATACTGGAAAGTAAGAAATATAAGATGTGGGACTGTAACATTCAGACTGAAAGAGCAATAGAAGCTAGAAGGCCTGATCTGGTAGTAGTAGTAGTAGTAGTAGTAGTAGTAGTAGTAGATAAAGAGAATAAAAAGTGCCCGACAATTGACTTTATAGTCCCAAAATAAAGAAAGAATTAATATGAGAAGTATAGAAAAAAACAGCCATGTAGCAGGACTTAGCTATTGAATTACAGAAATTATGGAAAGTGCAAGTAAAATACATTCTAGTAGTTATAGGTGTATTGGGAACTATCCCTAAATATGTGAACAGAAGAAACAACAAATAATCAACAGCCGAAGACAACCCCCAAAACCATAAGAAACTTCTAACCAAAGCAAGATTTGCATCAGAGGGAGAAATGATGGCAGTTACCAAATGTGGGACATGATATTTAATAGTATAGGGACCAGCCAAAAATTCAAGTATGAAAATGAATTAAAGGTGAATGCAAATATGAACTGCAAAAGCATAAAACCTAATTTAGTGTATCCCATGTCCACCATGCAACGCACATTATATTGGGGAAACAGAAACGAAACCAACCAACAGTGTAAATGTGCATAGACATCAAATAAAACATCCAGCACTTAGATGCACACCATGTAGCGATCATTTGGACACATGTGCACAAGGAAAATTTACAATTTTCCCACTTCATAAAATAAATGAAGAGAACGACCTTCTCCGGAAGGCAAAAGAAGTATATTGCATAAGTCTGAAACTAAACCGGAAATAGTCAACAACAATTTTACTGAAGACAACTTACACATTATATATAATAACACGTGCTTGAAACCGTTAAAAAGTGTAAGCGCTTGCACATCTAAGCAAAGCCTACACACATTATGTGAAATCTCTTCCCAAAGTTTAGTGTCTTTCGACTTTCTAAAAAATTCTTTTCTCAGTCTTAACTCTGAGAAAAAAGACTGTAAATATATATATATATATATGTATCTATATATCTTTCTATATATGTATATATATATATATATATATATATATATATATATATATGTGTGTGTGTGTGTGTGTGTGTGTGTGTGTGTGTGTGTGTGTGTGTGTGTGTGTGTGTGTGTGTGTTTGTGTGTCAGTATTTGTGTGTCTGTGTTTGTCCCCCATCATCGCTTGACAACCGATGTTGTCTTTACGCCCTCGTAATATAGCGGTTCGGCAAAAGAGACCTTTAGAATAAGTAGTAGGCTTACAAAGAGTAAGTTTTGGTGTAGATTTTTCGACTAAAGGCGCTGCTCTAGCATGACCGCTATCAAATGACTGAAACAAGTAAAAAATAAAAGAATATGGACGCTGAGCTGAATCGCAAAAATTCTCGAGTGATTGCATACACCATTTCTGGCGTGCCCTTTGTGTTTGAGTCTAAGAATCCTGCCTTTCTGATGGTAATTGCTGCCGTGGCGAGTGATGGAAAAATTTGAGATCCACATTTCGTTGAGTCTGGTTTGAAAATCGTCATCACAAAAGAGTTTTTGGACATTCTGGAGACCTCTCTGTTACCTTGGATGGAGCAAAAGTTTGGGCTTGACAATGTGCTGCTTTTTCAGGATTCTGCATCATGCAATGGAGGAAAAGCGACACAGGCCTTCCTTGGTGAGAAAGTGCCATTTTTGTGGGAGCCCTTATCTGGTTCAGTAATAGTCCAGATCTCAACCTTCTCGATTACATTTCATGGGGCATACTTCAAGCAAGGGCCAATGCTTCACTACACTCGAGTGTCAACAATTTGAAGACCTGCATCGTGCGTGCGACACGCCTAATCAACAAGGCGGATGTTGCGGTAGTTGCAAAAAAATTTCGTTGTCGTGTGGAAGCAGTGATTGTCCAAAATGTCGTCCATATTGAGTGGTGTTTTTGTTGTAATAAATGAGACATTAAAATTATATCTGTCTACTACCAGTATTTTAATATTTATAGTCAGTTTTATGCAATCGTAAAAATTGTCCTAGTTTATCTTCAAGACCGTGTACATTCACTCAACATAGGTTAACAAGAGATAAAGAAGTCTATAATTGAATTATCCACCATTGAGCAAATTCTGTTTTTGTTCTTTTTTGTCATCTAAAGAAATGCATTCCTTGTAAACTAATTTAGTCTACATATAATGTAATTACCACTAATGTGGAAATCATAACATTTGTTCGTGAATTGAATCTCTATCATCCAATTTTGATTAAATGTATATAGCATCATTTGTGTTTGAAACATTGTCAAAATAACACACCAGGCAAACGCTGCTGCCACGTGTTTCGATTAAAAAGACAATACAGGGATATATATATTCAAGGAAACAAGCAACACCCCACATAGCAAAGCGGAGTTGAGCATATACAAAATCATATATATATATATATATGTTTACATACATGTTACTATACGAATAAAACACATAACAATATATATTAGGAAGGTATATACAGAAATAATATATGTTAGTGTGTAGGAACGCAAAATAAAAATCTATCAAGCCTGGAGTCAGAGAAGTATACGTCTTCTTTTGAAATATTTCTGTTATATTCCATACCGCAGTTTAAAAACACACGGACGTACATACTATTAAACTATACATATTCATGTTCATACGTCTATTCATTTATATGCGTAGCAATACATACATACATTCATGCATTCACACACACACGTACACACACACGCACACATAAATATATATATGTGTATATATATATATATATATATATATATATATATATATATATATATATATATATATATATATATATATATATATATATATATATGTATGTATATATATATATATGTATATATATATATATATATATATATATATATATATATATATATATATATATATATATATATATATATGTATATATATATATATATATATATATATATATATATATATATATATATATATATATATATATATATATATGTATATATATATATATATATATATATATATATATATATATACACGTATATACATACATATACATATATATATACATATAAATACATAAACACGCATACACACACACGCATACACACACACGGACACACAGACACATTGATACAGAGAGAAATCAAACACATGCCAGTAGCTACGCGTTACATAAAATGAAATGGAAAAATCTGAAAATGAAAAAATATATATATATATTAACCACAAAATAAAATGAAACAAGTAGAAATGAAGACATAGAAGAAACAAATCGAAACTGAATTTTGATTTATTTTCACAATAAAAATAATTCAATTAGTAATGCCGTTCTTTGGAATTTAAATCAATGCCTCAGTTGTAGTTTTCTACAGATAGTCTCTTAAATCATTGAAGTTTTGCCTGCTTAAAATTCAAAAGTCTGTTCGGGGTACTTCATTCTTTGAACTTTTAAGCTATCTTAGCAAGATGCAGATATTTTACTTTTTATATGTGCATGGAGTTTTTGTGGCTTTGTATTCTTAGAGAATTATTGAGGAAGGTTGTTATAGAGGAAAGGGTATGTAACTGATAGTGGATTCGGGAAAAGTTGAAATATATGGTATGTGCACTCTTTAATTGTAGCGGTCTATAGAAGAGATTATTTTAGTGATACAAATGAGGAGTTTCATGATGTTACACATGGCGGTGATGATGATGACACATGATAGTGCTGACGATGGTGGTTCTTCTTATCGTTGCTGCTATTTCCGTTACCGAGGCTGTTGGTGGCATCCATGCTAACGGAGACTAATGCTGCTGCTGCTACTACTACTACTACTACTACTACTACTACTACTACTACTACTACTACTACTACTACTACTACTACTGTGAAAATGATGATGATGATGACAATGATGATGATGGTAATAATATTTTATTATCGCAATGATCAACATTTACTCATCCTAAGCATCGTCCACATTGTCAGCTGCAGCAATATGATTTTAATGAGCTTCAATACCGTTTCAAATATGATAGGAAACGACATGTGGCTCATTAGCATATCATGAATGTTCTTCAATAGGCGCCGAATGCTTTGAAGGGTATCTAACTAGAGTTTGTTAGCTTACCTGAAGAATAACGTTGTTGCAGTTAGTTTTATATTAAAATAAGAACAAACATACTTATGAACAAATGTACTTCGCTCAATATCAAATGTTTCTTCAGTTATAATCTGCTTTGGACTATGTCATGTAGTCTTTGATTGTTTTGAGAATGGCAATATTTGATTGGTGATATATTTGCTCGCTATTTCTATCCTGTGAGGTCTTTATGAAGAAACTACTTACTAATATAATGAGTGAGCAGTGATAGAAGAAACAGAAACATGATGCTAATCCATAAAAAAAATTCTCGTAATTGTAGCTATTGACAAACTCTAGGATATCATACACAGATTTATGCGCTCTTGATTTTTCAACATATCGCGAGAAAAACCCTTGAGTGACAAAATCATCAACTTTTCCCCATATAAAATAAAACTGGCACAAACAGACACATAAGTAATACACAAAGGCGTTTCATTTTAAATTTACTCTCCGAGACGTACTTAATACTATATATATATCTTGGAGAATGCACAGGAAATCTAATCTGTGAGTATATTATTTAAAATGAAAGCTACTTTCTGTGGGATGTGTGGTATTTGTTTTCGTGTGCCATTTGGAATTTTGCATATGTCAGTGAAACCCCTGCTTCCAATGTTCTAAAAATACTTTCTTCAACTAACGCTTAGCTGTTTCAAATTGATATCAATCTGAAGAGAGAGATTAGTCCTTCCACTGCATTGTACTTGTTCTATTACTTAAATATTTAGTTTCCCTGTGTTTAAACGCAATAATAATTTGAACTGTTTGTGGGATAAATAACTTATTTTACTGATATATTTTAATTCTCGTATTAAACACATTGGCACATATTGTATAGAATGCTCATATATGAAGGAAAACTATCACTGCTATATTCATACAAATATTTGATTTGTTTCTTATTTCATTAATGTTTCACTACCTTGTAGATAACTGATTTAATTGACCTAAAGAAAATATTTGGAAATAGCGAGATTCCAAAAGCTAACAGACAAATAGCAATGGAGGCCTTTTTTCTTCTAACTAAATGATTACTTGCTTCAGTGATACAACACTACACTTTTAAAATGTAAATATCTAAGTATGTCTATTCTGTGTATTATAACATTGAGAAATTTCAAATTTAGTCTAATATTTCAGTTCATGTTGCAATCACTCATAATGTTGTTGCTAGTAGTATACGTAAATATTTTGAAGAGAGTGTTGAGTTGGTCCTAATAGGTAATAATTGTAGTATGCTTTGAGGTCAATTATCTGGTTGATAAACCTAACGTCAATTATGATTAAATATTTAGATGATTTGCGTTATATCTTCCTCCATATGTCATGGAGAGAAATACTTTAAATATCGCGGTTCGTATCAAAGATGATAAGGTCGAAGACCAAATCAGTGATGGTGATAACATCAAATATGTAGATGTTGGTGTTTGTGCTAATGAAGATAATATTATTGATGATAATAATTATTATATACGCGGTGATGGGAGCGTAGTATTCGCTGGTTTGGTAGAGTGTTTGTGATCATTGTAGCATTGTTGGTTGTTGCTGTACAAATGCCAAGTCAGCCCCCTGAAGCTGTTTAGTAATCATTATTTCTGTGTGGTATTCATTACACTCTTTACTCTATTTTCATGTCACTTCTACTCTCTTTCCTTAGTTACATTTCATGAATACGTGGGGTGGTTCGCATGAGTTGAGTTTCTCTAGTGCAACAAGAGTCAAAGTACCTCAAATGTAGTTTCTCGAGTTACATATTGCAAATTCAGGCGAAACCTTGACCTTTGTATATGGCTCGTCTACGTTTTCTTAGAGATTGGAAAGACCGAGTGTAAAGATAGGTTCTTGTGGATCCTCTTTCCGGCAATTGCCGGCGCTTTAAGTGTTGCTAATATCCATTATTTACTGTTTCATTGCCATTTTGTCCTCGGTCTTCAGGGAAATATTTTCTGATATTGATGGTATCAAGAACTCTACATGTACGAGGTTTGATATGGAAATAATAATAAAAAAATATTCTTATGTATTTGAGTAATATGGTAGTTTATTTGTAAAGTGACATTTTATCGTGATTAAAGAGTATGATGAGCACTTCTAGGATTTGTGAGTCCATGCTTATGGCTCTGCTGTCTTGGTAATTAATTTTACTTCTTGTTGGAGCTTATCGGTTTTGAGAATTGTGATTTTGCCACATTTGCAGATTCTTCAAATTGGACAACATTGGCATTAAAATCATTTGCTGTGAAGGTAGTATGGGTGTGTGTAATTTTCTCTCCACTTACGTGGTTTGCGGTTTTAAATCTATTTATATTATGTAGGCTCTTTCCCAGGAATAGGTAATAGGAATGATTCATATAAAAGTATCTAATGCTTAGCTTTCTGTAAATGACTTCCGTGATAGTTATTGCTATTTTCCTGGAATAATTTATAAAATCATAATATTTGTGTACTACTGAAATGTGGTTATATTATTTAATGTTGTAATTGTAAGACGGTGTATGGGTACGCCTTGTGCACTTTGCTGTTCATACACCATTGGATATGAATATTTTCCAGATTTCCATTTTCTAGCGTTTATATTTTTGAACCATTTTCTGAAGGTTTCATACAAATAATAATATCGATTGTTCGTGTAAGATTAACTCCTATGTTTTTATGAGATTCATTATTCCTAGTGTGTATTGGGTTTTTTATATCTACGTTGCTTTGAGATATTTACTTTTTCAATGTATATATATAATTACTTTATTTGAGGATCTGAAAACTTAGGTTCCGTTTCTTAGCAGATGGCATTTCTGTACTTTTAACATTTTATACAAATGATATTGCACTCTCTATTGTAGAACAAATATCTTGTGATAGAACGTAACCTGAGAAGGATTTGGAAATTCTTTTACAAATGTTTCTGGCATCCAATATTGAGTGAAAAATGTGAATTCCAGGGACGAAATATTTAGTTGCCATGGTAGTGAATATCATTGTGTTGATATTGTATTAGAGAATGTTGACATATTTGTTTCATGCCAACAAATGTTTAGTATGTAAATGCTTTTATATGAAACGTATTGCTCGTGGGTAACTTTTGTCATAAGGGAAAAGGAGAATAATATTTGAATCGTTTTGTTCTTTTTCCTTCAGTGTTTTTATTTCTGTAACATAATCCCGATTATATGTAAAAAGTTTCGTTTTAGAGGAGCTTTTGCAAATCTTTTGAAAATGTATCTAACTTTTCGATCGCTTTAGGTGCCAATTAACGCAGGGTAGCTATCATTCTCCGAAATTGTTCCACGAGTTGAAAGACGCAAATGATAACATTTGGCTGGAATTCTAGCATTGGAAATATCATTCTCTTTTCTTGTTGTTTTCAGTATTAAATTATATGTATTTCCCATTAGAGAAAATGTTGTACTGGATGGAGAATTTAAAAGCAATTACATATATGTTGGCCGAGAAATATGATGAATGTATGTTAATAGCATCTATCTTGGCGGTATCCTAGGCAACTTGACACTATATTATGATGTGTATTTAGTACTTGTGTGTAATAACACATAAAATGAATTGACGCTAGTAGTGCTTGGGAACGTTTATGGTATACAAGGTATGCATTTTATCACTAAAGCAAAACGTGACGAATCCGATTTAGGACACAAACACACGTCAGTTGTTCTCCATTATTGTTTTAGTGTGGAGTAGCCCATTATCCATTATTGGTCTTCCAAAGTACAAATTTTATGTTGGCACTGTTTATTAATACTTAAAAGAATAAGGCAAGATATATGACTAAAACATTTGTTGGTTCGATTATTCTCTACATGTGTGGCATCAGTATAGTATTCAGTTTGATACTACCATACCTATTGTGCGTTCATTACATTTGTACTTATACGCAACATACGTGTTTACAATTTAAGTCACTTGTAAGTTTCCAAGTTAGAAGTGAGCGAATACTGATAAATTGTTAAATAAAAAGGAATCAACCTGGTTCTATCCGCACATTAAACTAGAGAAGGAATTACTCTGCATATGCATAGGATTTACAATATTTATTTATGAGTAGGAGGTATGTAACCAGTAACGATTTTTATGTATGTAACCATGACTGAGACAAGCTACAATGGCCCAGAAAATAAATAAGTACCATTAGATGAGTAATTTGAAAAGGAATTAAAATGGTTTCACTAGGCTCCAGACATGATGTAACTTTCACCAAATAATATAGCTTATACCTACTCAAAATAAAGTCTATAAATAAAGAATGTCTTTATAATATTACAACGTATCGTCTTAAAAACGAAATATATATATATATATATCGAAGAGTTTATTTGAAATTATAATATATCCAAAGCAAAAACACAATGTCTACGGTTACCATCGTCGTGTAAATGAAAAGTGCGTAACATGAATACAGTTAATGAATATAAAATAAACTGTCCGTGTGCAAATGCACACACACATATACACGCCCCCCCCCACTCACACACACAAGGTTTGTAAGTGTACTTTAAATAAAACCATCTTAAATTACAGATTACTTCACAAAATTTACTAAAATTTTGGTTCCAACTAGCTTTCCCAATTTAAGTTGATTCAATTTCAACAATTAGGTATATTCCCATTGCATATAACATTTACTTGCAGAACAAAGGATATAGCGCATGGTCAATATAATTAAATATATGTTAATTATATTAGATAGATAAATTTTCCATCAAATTAATTAGCAGTAACAAAATATCGTACTACTAATTTTGCTAATGAAGTTTAATCTTAGTGATGAACTTCAAATTAATATAATACAGAATAAGACTGTTACCGAATTTGACTATATATATGTTTTCTTTAACAACTGTAATATTCTCATATCTTACTATAGTATTCTTTCATGCTAGTGTAATTTAAGTAAAATGTAATTTATTTTTTTAATTGAAACAGCTTGAAAGATGAGTAGAGTTATATAATATGTCAACACTCATTAAATTTTAATGGCATGAGCAACCATTTAGAATTAAGCGACAATGCCTGCAAACACTTCGGGATTACAAATCGTCTCTAACGTTTTACAGTAAAATAAAATTAAAACGTAAAACCTACAACTTTTATTCATAATTTCAGTTAAATAGTTTTGTTGATTATGGCTCGAATGAAGACTACTGTATGTTTTAATGTCTATCATATCAAGGTGAGAGCTCATCATAAATTTGAAACAATTACATGCATGCACGCAAAAATATAAATGTAATCATTTCTCTACATATTTATACTATATAGCATTTCTAATAATTTTAGCATACATTTGGAAATAAACACTCACAAAAACTTCAAGGTATATACCAAGATGAGATTTAAAAAATATATAGAACCAAGAACCCAATACCATTAAAATTAATAGCACAAGAAAATTAAAATTCTCAGTCACCTATATGACAATCTAATGTACTGAAGAAATTCTTCGTAAAGCGTAGACCCCTCATCGAATGTGTAATTATGCCTGGCTAATGTATTTACTCTAATTTTGATAGTTCGAATCGCATTTTTATAAATATTGAATAATTTGAAATTGTTTTTTGTTTTTTGTTATTTTACAAAATTGCCCAAATACATATGTAGACTATGAATATATGGACAAATAATAGATAGAGAGCATTTAAAAAGAAATACTGAAAGTAAGCCACGAAATTTCAGATGATTGGCGAAAAACGATCGGCATTGTTAGTAGTATAGCAGAGAATCTTTCCGAAATTTAGATGTTAATTTCTAAAAATAAATTTAAACAGGCAAAGTAAAAATTTGCTTATGTAACATCATCAATGATATGGAATTGAAATATTTGAATGTAGCCTTTTACGAAGTTGCTCATATACAAATTTCCCCATGAAACATAATTAATAATATAGGCATAATATAGGTAGAAAAGTACGCATTACTTTTCCTGGAAGTACTATCACTAATGTTATTAGAAGAGCTAATAAAAAGATATATTATTTGAACTAAAAGCACAAGGCCAGAATATTTTGGCCGACGTGATGCGGAGGCTAGCTGATGACATCAACCCAATGCTTAAAAGGTACTTAGTTAATGTTAAGCGTGTATTTAAAGCATCTTTCATAAAATAGATGAAGATATTTGTTACAAAATAGAGCACAAATAAATAGTAGTGCTCTGTTTTGGCTAAAAGAATACGGTACTACTACTGTTATTGTATTGGTTTGCATATAGGGAATGGTGTAGTTTGACAGCTTCTATTTGTCAGAAGATGGTGAAATTTATGTTTGTGACAAGAAAAATAGTTTTTGCTTGGATAGTGATTAAACGACTCTTTAGTTTCGGATTTGTGTTCTAGTGATATGAAAATATACGAAGAGTTCAAAATCCACTGAAAAGAAACATTTAAGCTAATAATTTGTTCTTCGTACATGTGATTTATAAGATTGTGAACTTAAAATGTATGCATTAATTGTGAATAATACTAAGAAGAATAGATCTGTACATCTGATAGTATAGAAACTCATGGTTCCGACTAGTAGTAGGTAAGTGATTTTGATGTGTTTCACTCATTGGCTCATTTGATTAGTGCTGTGATGTACTACTGCATAGTTATATGCAGAAGACTATTACATATGAAAAACATGCATAACTGAAAATCTAAATGAAGATAAAACAAAATTATTGAAACTGAAGAATCGGAAAATATAAAATTATAACAAATGTAGATGATTGAAAAATATTAACTGTTTTATTAATTAAACTCCATTATCAAAATTGCAATTTTCTAAAAGGAAATGGAAAAAAATATCTGAATACAATCTCTTTCCAAACCTTGTTTACAAATTTAGTAAATTTTTTCATGAATAATTGAATAAGTCAAAAACAGATAAAATACAACCCAGAATTATATTCATCAATTAACAGTAATAGATTATTGCATACATATAGTTGGATTTCATTATTTGTTGATTTAATGCAATTATTTAAATGTTACATGTGAGTTGCTATCCTTTTGTACCAGTGTCACGGAAGAAAAAATATTATTTGTAGGTTACAGTTTTACAATACTTTCCTCTATATAATGACAGAAAAGTGAAATACCATTAGGTTATATAGATTGTTCATAACATTTAGAGAGCTTACAATGTAGAAATGTCGTTTTAATGCGTAGTGTTAACACTCTATAGGGAAACCTGATTTCAGGCCCCAACATATATTTACACATTGCTTGCAGAAAACAACTACTTCCTTTTCCCCTAACACATACACACGTGCATACGCATATATATAGGCGCAGGAGAGGGTGTGTGGTAAGCAGCTTGCTTACCAACATTATGGTTCCGGGTTAAGTCCCACTGCGTAGCACCCTGGACAAGTGTCTTCTAGCCTCGTCGTATATACATATTTATATGCGTATATGTGTGTGTGTGTGTGTGTGTGTGTGTGTGTGTGTCTCTGTGTGTGTGTGTATGTGTGTGTGTGTGTGTGTGTGTGTCTGTGTCTGTGCTGTTGTGTTTGTCCTGCCACCATCGCTTGACAACCGATGTTGATGTGTTTACGACCCCGTTAATTAACGGCTCGGCCCAAAGACTGATAGGATAGGTACTAGGCTTACAACGAATAAGTTCTGGGATCCATTTGTTCGAATAAAGGCGGTGCACAAGCATGGCCGCAGTCAAATGACTGAAAAATGTCAAAGAATAAAAGCGTATGTATATGCATATGTAGCTGTATATATATATATATATATATATATATATATATATATATATATATACACACGCACACACACACACACACACACACACACACACACACACACACACACACACATATATATATATATAATCCAAGAAATTTAGGGGTTTTGAATCCAACCCACTAAGGAATAATATCTTTCCAATATACTGTATAGATATTTATGCATGTACATTTAAATGTACATATATGCATTCATGAATTTATGTTTATTTATGTATATCTATATATGTTAAAGTATGCATATATATGTGAGTTTTCATGAATTTTATATGTTTACATTTGGATATTGTGAATTAACTTCATGTACTTCATAAAATCTCTGAAGAGGCCAAGAGAATTATACATGTACCTCTATTTCATCCATTTCATTTATCAATTACTTCAGCCTACTGAGGTTATATAGATAGAATGAGGCATGTCACCTCTAGACTGAAACAACTGTCAGACACTGTTCTATCTTCAATCACAAGGTGTCCTGTTTAATTACGGATATGACATAACATGTCACATGTGTTTGTATATTGTTTTTATTGTTCTCTTTAAAAATAAACAGGTAAATTGACATAATGCAATGTCTGCAAGTTGATGAATACCACATATTCCCCTCCATTTTCTTATTGCAATATATATATATATATATATATATATATATATATATATATATATATAATGTCCATGCTGGAGTAAAGGCAACATGTTCTATGTTCTTTGTCTATCTCCTTAACTTCTTGGAGATTTTACATATCATTATACTAATGTGTCCATCTGTTTTAATTTAATTAAATTCTATATCTTTGTGCAGCTGAGGATTGCTCTTCATTTAAATTGATGTAGTAATTGCATTGTTAAATTAAATGGAGTTGCATGAAACGATCGTACTGCATTACCTCTGGATATCCTTGTTGTTTATTTTGATTTTAATCACCTTACTTTTCTATTGTATAGGTAATACTGTACTAAATTCTGGTTCCTCAACTTAAGTATCATATTCATCTGAATCTAAATTGTTGCTGAACTCATCTACCATACGTAGGAGAGTGTTGTAGTTCGCTTGAAGCATAGTGCATTGTTTGTAATGGATGAAAAGTGTTCAATGGTACAACAATGCACTATAATACAAACATTGGACTATATACCTGTTGTAATCTATAGTCTGATATGATATTTCAGAATAAAATTCCTTCTTGAGATATTTTTAGATGGAGTCGGTTTTCGAACGGCTTTTCATTATTAGTTTTGGGGTTTCATGAAGCTCCTTCCGGAATTCCTTGAGAGAAATGCGTGAGGTCGGCCATGTCTCAATCTCGTGTGTGCTTGTACATCCGTAGTGCCGCTTCTAAGTTATGTACTGTACCTGCAACTTCCTTTTTTGCCCCAACCTTTTCTCTCTTTCATTTTTTGTTACAAACCACAGATCAGCATATTATCAAAAATGAAGCTATAGACATCCAGATGAAGCTGAATAGTATATCGATTACCAATCCCCAGCCTGTTGTTAATTTGGAGCCCTAGTCTGTGTATGAGTATGGCTTTCTTAAATTTCCCAAATTTCTTTCATTGGTCTCAATTGTGACTGTTACGCTTTTGTCGGTGTTCCGACATCTGACTAGATGTTTTCTGAAAGAAGATGCTCTAGTGTTCAAGATGTTCTTTGATGCGGACGTGTAACGGTTTTGTGATACCCATATAGAACTTGTTGCGTTTGTTACATTGTATTCTATACACAACATTTACCCGTTGGCATAAATCTGTGTCACGGATGGGACGGTTTGTTAGTGTACATTGGTTGTTGTCCCTTGTTCGTTTCTTTGGGAGGTGTCCTCTCAGAGAGGGGCTGGTGTGGCGTAGTTGTATGTCTAATCCTTCTCTTCTTATGGCTCTTCGGATGGATGTAGTTATCCTTTCGATAAAATGAGGCATTTTAAAGAAGCATGTGTTGGTGAGTTTTCTATGTGTTCGGCTTTTTGGTCGTCTTGGGTACTTAAGCCGATTTATAATGGATCTACGGTATAATGGATCCACAGACACACTCAAGTAACAAAATCTTATCTACCAAATACTTTAGTTCACTGAAGGGGTATAAGTAGATTGGCGTACTTTGGCCGCTGGCTGAAACAGCTGTAAGATATTATCCTATCTTTTGTGATCTACGTTATATATTTTAATAATTATTTTATATAATGTATATGTAAAGCATATTATGCTATACATGTATGTAATTTGGTATAATGGTTTTTCAAAACAAATAATTAGACATAATATAATGTCTAAAAGTTGATGAATAACACCTCTTGATACCCTCCATTTTCTTATTGCTGTATAAATTAAGGGTTAACACCTTTTTACCCTCACCTATGTATTACATTCAGTAGTGTAATTTCCTTGCAAATAAAAAAAAACCCACTTGTGTATTAAATTAATAATTAGGTTTTCTACCAGCAGTATATTTGGGTAGATATTATCTCTTAGTTGGTTAGATTAACAAACTCTAACTCTTTTGGAATTATATATATATATATATATATATATATATATATATATATATATATATATATATCTACAGGGGTTGGACAAAATAATGGAAACACCTTAAATTTTCAAACAAATTTATTTTAGTATGGGGTAGGACCGCCTTTTTCAGTAATTACAACTTAAATTCTACGAGGTATGAACTCGTATAAAGTTTGAATTGTTTCCAAAGGAATTTTGTCTGTACTTCAGCTAAATCAGTCTCCAGTTCTTGTCGTGATGATGGTGGAGGATATCGAATCCTTATTTGTTTTTCTAAAATGCACCATAAATTTCCAATAATTTTGAGATTTGGGGACTGTGGTGGCGAGATAACATGTTCAAATTCACTAGAATATTTCTCGTGCAATTCAGTAACAACGTTAGCTGTGTGAATTGGTGCATTATTATCCGGAAACAGTTCCGTAAACATAGGATGAATTTGATCAGACAAAATGCTTAAACAGTTTTGACTATTAATTCTGCCATGAAATAGCCCCGCAGATAATCACAGATCCTCCTCCATGTTTAACAGTTGGAAGAAGGCAGTCTGGATCAAATGCTTCTTTTGGCTGTCTCCATACGTATACTCAGCCGGTGGTCAGGAATAAGGCACTGGATGACTCGTCTGTGAAAATAACATTCTTCTACTCCTTTAGGGACCAATTCTGTGTTTTTCTCCACTCTAAACATTTTGCAACGTTCGTTTTTGTTACGCTAGCACCTGCCGTCGGAGCACCAAAAATTTGACCCCTGTGAAATTCCGATAAATCTGTCATTTCAATGAATTTTAATTACCTTTTTGTGATGATATCTGAAAAGAAACAGCAATTTTAGCAAAACATATTAAGCAACTACGGAGATGTACTTGCATAGCAAGTGACCTGATCTGAGATCGTGTGCTGGAACGAAAACAATTGCAGCGTGGAAGGTGTTTATAAGCCATTTAAAATAACAGACAAAAGCCGTCAGATTCACTTCAACATTTAAATTTAATTTGTCAAAATATTTTCGTCGCTTTGAGACCACGACCTGTTCACTGATATGGCAGCACAAATTAGTCACTGAACAGGTAGTGGTCTCAAAGCGACGAAAATATTTTGACAAATTAAATTTAAATGTTGAAGTGAATCTAACGGATTTTGTGTGTTTTTTAAATGGCTTAAAAACACCTTCCACGCTGCAAATATTAAGCAACACTAACAATAAATAAAATATATAAATGAACAAACTTTTGACGGTTTTATAGATATTTCAAAATTATGATGGTATGATGGTAGGTGTTTCCATTATTTTGTACAACTCTTGTAGTTATTACACACGCGCGCGCGCACACACACATATATATATATATATATGTATATATATATATATATATATATTATTTTGTTTAAAAGAGTTCCAACACTGTCTGTTTTTTATGTTTTATTTATATTCCTGCAGAACCAATGTGGGGTATAGATTTGGCATCATTTCTAAGAACAGCCAAACACCTACTGGGGTTTTAAAATCTTATTCCTACAACCCAAACACAAAACAATAAATTAAAATATCATCATTTCTAAAAATAGATTTGACATCAATTCTAAAAATAGCCAAACACCTACAGCTGCTGTCCAAAGGAATTGGTATAAAAGACAGAAAACCAGCCAACTTATTACAGTCTGTTAAAGTCTGTCATACCGGCCATGACGAAGGGAAATAGCCCTGAAACTCGAGTCGCCTTTATATATTTACATTTATATATGTGATCTTTTATATTGAACACTCAATATTTCATCTACATTCAATACTTTATTTCATGGTGCCATCCATTTTTATTTCATTTTATTTTATATTATATATTGAATATTATATTATATATTGTATATTCCATATTCTATACCCCACATTGGTTCTGCAGGAATATAAATAAAGCATAAAAAACGGACAGTGTTGGAACTCTTTTAAACAAAATAATATATTCCTCTATACACAATCATACAAAAAAAAACACCTTTTTTGTATTTAATTTTACTCGCATATATATATATATATATATATATATATATATATATATATATATATATGTAAATTTAAGGAATGGAGAAACCGCATGTTATAATTGCATACTTTATTCCTACATATGTTTCAAAGGATTACAACCTATATGATCCATAGGGATCAGTGATATTAAAATTGTAACCTTCTCATCAGGGAAAGCATGGGAAACATCTTAAACGTAAGACATTATGACCGAGTATGAAAACAATAGATGGATAAGTTTATGACGTGATTCATTTGAAAAAAAAACGTTAGAGAATTGGACGCTGCCGGATAGTAGGTTGGACAACACATACATATAATGTGTGAAAACATACAAGCATACATAAATACATATACACATATACACATACATACATATACACGCATATATACACTTATGTATGTTTGTATATATATATATATATATATATATATATATATATATATATATATATATATATATATATATATATACATACACATACACATACACACACATATACATACATACACACACATATATACACGCATACGTCCACATCTACATACATGCAGATACGTACCCACGTATATACAAATATGCACATATGTGTGCTTGTCCCCATACACACGCATATACATATATATATATATATTTATATATATATATATATATATATATATATATATATATATATATATATATATATATATATATATATATATATATATATATATATACATGTATAAATAGAAATAGACACATACACATACACATACATATACATCTACGCCTATAACCAAATACACAGATACGCATATACATATACATACATGTATACAAACATATACGTAAACACACGCATGTACATACATACATACATACATATATACACACACATACATACAGATATATGTACATACATACAGAACCTAATATCGCATACATATGGATTTATACAAATACATACACGATTATATATACATACATATACATAGATATATACACATATACACACATATATACCTACAAGCATACGTACACACACCCACACAAGTATACATATATACATACATACACACAGATACACTCACACACACACACACATATATATATATGTATATATATATATATATATATACACACACATATATATATATATATATATATCTATAAATATATATATACATATATACACACATATACATATATACATGCATACGCATACATACACAGGTGGACATACACACTCACATAAACTTGTATACACAATCATATACACACATGTACATTTACACACACACATACATCTAAATATGGACATGTATTTTTATATATATATAAAATACATCTTCACAAATATGCTCCCATACTTATTCACAAGTACACTCATATATGAATATTTAAATAAACCTATGTGTAAATAAATACGTCTTTACACGAAACCGTACATACATCCAAAAAATCATACGTAAATGCATATTGATATATTTTTTTTAATGATATTAATAAGAGTAAATATAAGGGTAAAAATAAAAATATAAATGATAATGCGTATATGCACACAAATATGTCTATAGAAACACCTCTAGTTTATACAAAACCCTGAATATGTATACACAGACACACACATATACACATTTTCTCTCACAGATACACGCGTATATATAAAAAAAAAACCCATACCGGTATATTCAAACGTACATAAATTTTGTATGTTTTGATTGTTACAAGAGTTTATCAGTATTTAAAATATGCTCTAATTTAGGTTAATAAATTACGAAAGTTTTGATAAATAATTTGAATCATAAATAATTTCAATCTTCTAACGTTTGAGGGAATAATAGTATGTTTTATTAGAACTATTTGAAGAATATGATAGCGTTTAAAAAAATTTATTGTTATTTGAATGCAGAAAATGTATGATTTTGCCAGTGTTTACATCTGTAAGAATGTTCTATGAAAGTATTTACCAGATTATTCTTTGAAAATAAAATGAAGAGGAGTTCTGTAACACAAATATTGCAGAATTTTCCACCCTTTTCATATGGCTTAGAAATAGAAAGAATAAGCCAGTCTAGTTTAAATTTAATGTTATTATCTTTAAGATCCCAAATTAGTTTGCTAAGGCTCGTGGAATTACGTTTGTTTCTATCTCTAAAGGATTAGAAATGGTTAGAAATTCTAGTGGATACTGGTGTAGAGGAAGAACTTACATTAAAGTGAGTATTTTTGGGAGTACTAACTTAGCATTGGTAGATAGTGTTTCTGAGTTTCGCATTTTCACTTAAAAAAATAATTCTTTTGCTATTGACTTCTGAAATAATGATTTTGTTGTGCCTATTACTATTATGTGTCGTGTTATTATTATTGTTCCCCATATTATTATTATTAGTGTTATTATTGTTATTTTGGTAAGGGTTAATAATCTTTGGTTCAATGTTATTACTGTTTGAACTCTCTATTGGATGCAAAAGCCTCATATTGTGTGCAGATATTATCTGTGAGATGTTCTTCATTCTTACAAACGTAAACACTGGCAAAAACACATTTTCTGCATTCAAATAACAGTAAAAAAATTTTTAAACGCTATCATATTTACCCGTAATAAGTAATTTCTTCAAATACTTCTAATAAAACATACTATTATTCCCTCAAACGTTAGAAGATTAAAATTATTTACGATTCAAATTATTTATCTAAACTTTTGTTATTTATTAACCTAAATTAGAGCATATTTTAAATATTGATAAACTCTTGTAAAAACAAAAACATACAAAATTTATGTACGTTTGAATATACTAGTATGTTTTTTTTTTTATATATACGCGTGTATCTGTGAGAGAAAATGTGTATGTGTGTGTCTGTGTATACATATTCAGGGTTTTGTATAAACTAGAGGCGTTTCTATAGACTTCTTTGTCTACATATACGCATTATCATTTATATTTTTACTTTTACTTTTGCCCTTATGTTTACTCTTATTAATATAATTTTGAAAAAAATATATCAATATGCATTTACGTATGATTTTTTGGATGTATGCACATTTTCGTGTGAAGATGTATTTATTTACACATAGGTTTATTTAAATATTCATATATGAGTGTACTTGTGAATAATTATGGGAGCATATTTGTGTAGATGTATTTTTTATATATAAAAAAATACATGTCCATATTTAGATGTATGTGTGTGTGTAAATATACATGTGTGTGTGTAAATATACATGTGTGTTTATGATTGTGTATACAAGTTTATGTGAGTGTGTATGTCCACATGTGTACGTATATGTATGTATGTATATGTATATATATGTGTGTGTCTGTGTATGTGCGTATATATATATATATATATTTATATGTATGTATATATATATATGTATATATATGTGTATATATGTATATTTATATATATATATATATATATATATATATATATATATATATATAGAGAGAGAGAGAGAGATAGATAGATAGATATATGTGTGTGTGTGAGTGTATTTGGGTGTATGTATGTATATATGTATACTTGTGTGGGTGTGTGTACGTATGTTTGTAGGTATATATGTGTGTATATGTATGTATGTATGTGTATATGTGTATATGTATTTATGTATGCATGTATGTTTTCACACATTTATATGTATGTGTTGTCCAAGCTACTATCCGGTAGCGTCCAATTCTCTAACGGTTTTTTTTCAAATGAATCACGTCATAACCTTATCCATTTATTGTTTTCATACTCGGTCATAATGTCTTACGTTTAAGATGATTCCCATGCTTTCCCTGATGAGAAGGTTACAATTTTAATATCACAGATCACTATGGATCACATAGGTTGTAATCCTTTGAAACATATGTAGGAATAAAGTATGCAATTATAACATGCGTTTTCTCCATTCCTTAAATTTATATATATATATATATATATATATATATATATATATATATATATATATGTGCGCGTGTGCGTACGTTATAGTAGCTGATTTTAAATCTCTGAGAGAGATTCACATAGTAACAGAACAAAACAGTAAAGGCCGTTATCACATTTTGCGTGGGTGTTCTATGCAAAACGAATGTTACTATATTTTAACATATGATTCTCTTTGATTGTCCTTTGTTTATCAATGTCACGTAAAGACTAGTAATATTTTCAATAATTGTAGTTCCTGAAATATATTGTAAGGAACAAAATTAAGCTTCATTCTATGAAGGTCCAAGATAAAAGAAATCAAAATTTGCCATATATTTGTAGACAACGATACTAAATAAGATGAACATATAGCGGTTTTCTAACTTTTACTGTAGAATATGAATTTGGAACTCTAGTAAAATTGCGTTATATTCCCTGAATGGCAAAACACATACTTTGTTTTGCCATTCATGATTTGAAGGAAAACAGAGTTTTCACAATATAACTAAATCCTTACTCAAGCATAGTATAATAATATCCAGAGTAATTGGAAGCGAAACAATAAAAATAAGTATAATCACAAGCAGGTTTTCATAATTTCTTGTCCCTGACAAATGGTGTTATCATACACTCGCATAAGGCAACAAATGAAAAGAAAATGTACTACAAAATTATGATGTTAACAAACTTACTGGAAAGTGTGTGGATAAATTGCAATATAGATTGGGAAGCACTTTGAAAATTTATTCCAGTTTGAGACGGATGAACGAAACTACGTGTATCAGTAATTCAATGAAACACCATAACTGAAGAGATAATCGGTTTGAAAGCTTACAAAGATAAGACACAAATCGGAAATGCAAACAGCCTCTGAAAAAGGATACCAAGAAATACTGTATAAACCAGAAGATAATATCAAAGACGGGAAGTCATATAAAAGGAAACAGACCATACAACACGCAATATAGAAAATAATGCTGATAATGAATATAAGAATGGCTATGATGACGATAATATTACTAATAGCAATATCTTAACTTATACAACACGCACAAGCACTCACACACAGACACACACACACGCACGCATGCACACATACTCATGCACACACACGTAGACACAAACACACACACACATAAGCGCCCGCGTGTGTGCGCGTAAGTATATATGATAAACACCCGTCGAAGACGATGTATGAATGTTCAGCTTATGCCGAACGACCTGCACATATGATTTGTTTATAGTGATTAAATATTCGTGCTGCACACTAGCTCAATTTCTCCATCTGGTGAAGTGTGTACATCACGTTAGGTGTCAGGTGTCGAAGTGATCACATAGCAACGCAAGATGAAGTGTATTGCTCAAGAACACAACGCTCAACCTGGTCTAAGAATTGCAATTATGATCTCTAAATCGTAAGTGCAACACGCTTTCTACTAGGCCATGCATCATCCCCCATATATATATATATATATATATATATATATATATATATATAGATAGATAGATAGATAGATAGATAGATAGATAGATAGATAGATAGATTGATAAATAGATAGATAGATAGATAGATAGATAGATAGATAGATAGATAGATAATAGATAGATAGATAGATAGATAGATAGATAGATAGATAGATATATGGATAGATAGATAGATAGATTGATAGATAGATAGATAGATATACATATATATCCCATGAATGTGAAACACAAGAAGTTGAATTAAACATTAGTATATTTTATAAACATGAAAATGTCCCATATAACACTGCGCGTTCCACCCAAATCGAGGCTATCTTTCATCGTTGCTCTGTATTCAAAGCTACCAATACTGTTCTTCAAACATTGTGAATAACTATTGCAGGGAAAAATTAGGCTAGCCAAAAATATCATACTCTATGCCGTCTAAAAGTGGAACATCTGAGAAACATAAGAATAGAGAGTTACCATTCGAAATCACATTGAAGGCGGTATGGGAGAAGATCAGTGAAAAAGAGTATACCTACGCTGATCTATTGAGAAATCATCAGTTACTCTAGATTAAAAGTTCAGGTTAATACCTGTAATTATTGGGGTCCTGAGATATATAACACACTGCCTAAATACCAATCTTGAGAAATTAGAAAGGAGAAAGCTAATTCGAAGGTTACAGATGCATTCCATCACTGGAAATGTAAAAACATGTGAGACATTCCACAAGTTTATCATTTCAATATATATGATCATATCTATATATGCAACTATATGCATGAGAATACATACATAAAACAAAGCATACAAATCTGCACACATACATACATGCATATATACGTACACACGTACATACATACATACATACATACATGCATATATACATACATGATGGCTGCCCCCTCGTTATCGAGTATGGCTATTGCACGAAGCTTCACTTAACGGTGCTGTGATCGAATGTGACTTATTAGCCCAGCCAAAGATCGTCAATGTCGTGTACAGAGTTGGCATCCAAAACCTTTACTGGCAATAGCTGGCTGTCGTTGTAATTGGGCTCCTTGTACCTTTGCGTATCGTTTAAGTCCTCCTGCTGAATAAACACACCCTTCCACATGCCCGACAGACATGATTAGTATGGTGTGTAGCATCTTCGCCAGGGGCCTGATAGTCAATCATCGGTCTTGCTTTATGACTACGAAGATGACTCATAAGCCCAGCTTTACTGAGGCACGGTCTTGCACAGACACTGCATGTCAGTGTCATAGAAAGACCCTTGCCATCTGGAAGTGCAACAACAATGCCCTTCCTGACATCTCTCCTTAGTTTCTCATGTGCAATTCGTGATTTCTCAAAAATAGTTGTCCCCTCATGCACAAACCTTCTCCACTTGCCACGGTCAGTAGCTATGTCTATGCCTACATACATACATACATACATACGCTGTTGATGTCGAAATTCCAATGAAGGAGCATTTGATCTATGTTAGAAACCGGCTCTTTCTCTGCTGACAAGAAATCTTGAAATAAAACTTAACAATGACTTACATATATGAAATTCATTACCTTCTTCCCTACATATTAAAGGGTATTCTCTATTTCTTTCCTTAGTCATGCAGTTTTTCATTCTTTCCCTATTCTACTTACTTTTCAATAATTTTGAT
Source organism: Octopus bimaculoides (assembly GCF_046866305.1). Classification (NCBI taxonomy): domain Eukaryota; kingdom Metazoa; phylum Mollusca; class Cephalopoda; order Octopoda; family Octopodidae; genus Octopus; species Octopus bimaculoides. Next base: position 91,910,124 of record NC_142930.1, on the reverse strand, counting down.
TCGTTTTACTCCAAGAAATTTTGTCTAATCAGCTTCATATATTCTGTACATCTACACCACTGAACAGGCAGAATGTTTTAGGACAAAGTAATAGGAATTTTGTTGATTAGACTCCAGTAAGACTCCAAGAGAGCGGTATCAGTTTTAATCACTATAATTGTATGTCTGTTTTCATTTCCCTCGATTGTATTTGAAGCTGAAGCGCTTCTGCTGCTGATGATGATGAATGGTAACTGAAGAAGTTTTGAATGCATGAAAGAATATTAATCATAATAGTAACATAAAAGTAGGTAACATTATAGGCTAATGTTAGTGTACATTTATTTGACTCTGTAATCGGATGACTTATTAAACTTATATTCGTAAGTCGTAGTGCTGTTTAATGTAACCTAGGAGTTATTAATGGTAGTGATCACTATATAATTGTATTTAATATTTAGTCTTGCAACGTAGTGAGGTGTAGATATCTATTGATGAAATATACAACGTAGGTTCGGCTCATTGTATGGAAATAATCACTTCACATTCGATATATTGAATGATTCGACAATATTCATACGTCATCACTGGCTTGTTCTCGTTTAGCAATTATCTTCATATGTTTCATTTTGGGCAAACAATACAGTAAATGTATTTAAATCAATGCATTATTTGAGTTGTTTGTGAATATTTCATCTATGTCAATAGAAAGCAATGTGTTCTTTAAATATTTAGCTCAACACGTCTCTATATTGCTCATGCATTTTGCATTAATCTATAGTATCAAGGCAACGACAACGCTATAAGTATTCAGCCTTTACACCTATGAAGTGTTACTTGTGGGAGCAGCATGTATATGGACTTATTCATGAATTGGGTGAAATAATTTTGAGGGTTTATATTATGAGACACGGTATAAAACGGAGAATAGTAAAGAACATTAACTTACATGCTGTAGATCTGGCTTCTTTGAAGAATCATATATCATTATAGCAATAGAAGAATGACAGAAAACAAGTATGTGTGTGTGCTTGTGTGTGTGTGCGTGTGTATGTGGACTGGAGTGGTGTTAGTTGTTTATACCTTCTTCGTGGGTGAATTCTTAAGAATTTATGAAAGCGCCTTTCGATTCAGCTTTATAATTATCAACTGTCATCTTGACTTCCTTAGCAGTTCTAGGTGTATCATGCGATACGCGTTTCATATTACTTATTTCATATATTATTTGATACTTCTGCCGTGACCTGTAATAACAAGTAAATGAAAGTAAGCACTTCAAGAAATTGAATTCAAAGTCTAGAAGATCTACGTTTAATGTAACTAAACAGTTAGTGAGATTTTTGCTTCATTTAAATACCGCGGTGCATTTCTACATTTCTACACCCAATGATATCAATGAGAGTATCTTCAGGAAAATGATGTATTTTACCTTCCATACTCTATGACTTACGTAAGAAATACTTCCTCCTCATTCTTTCTCTTAATTACACACCACTTGTTTTTATTAATGTCCTTATTTAAAGAGGTGCTACAACCACATGCATACATAATGCATGTCTGCAAACATAAAGAAATGGCATTTGACTTTTACGCAATACTTTTAGTGTCCAGTGATTTGCAACGTTCTTTTCTATATTACTACACCGGTTTGTAGTCATTTGAAGAAAACACCTCACGTAACCTTTTCAACGCAAATTCAGTTGACTAGTTTGTCTTATCAAACATTGTTAAATTAAATATCTCCTACCTTCAACTGCATTCAATTTGAACATATATCTTGCCCGAACATATATCAACAAATGTCTGGAAATGACAACATAAGCTACTCCGCTCTTGCAGTATGATATAAAGGTTCTAAATATTTAAATGTCAAACATCGGCACACAGTAACAGGTATACCTGTGGATTGTATGCTGTATTTTAAGAACCTTAATAATCATACCAAAGCTATTCTAATAGCAAACAAACAGTAACTGAATACTAAGAAGTTTTCGCCTATAACCTACAGAGTTTTCTGTCAACCCACACTCACAGACCGAGTGATAGAATAATCTCCTAATTCCTGAATGACTTTTTAAGAAAATAATTGATTCGATTTTATATAGGGCGAAAAAAAATTTGTATATACGGTGAAGTAGAAACGCTTAAAATTTAATTCCACGCGTACTTTTGACATATACCACGTATGTATACGCACTTAGCAACTTCGTTAATTCCAAAGGGAGGGTGCTACCTACTTACCATAAGAAATTTCAATTTAAAATCAAGGAATATGAAAGCACAGGAAAAGTATATACACACACACCCATGCTCACGCACACAGACATATATATTGTAATGTATTGATATTCTTTTTTATTATCTATATTGAATATCTTAGAAATTCTACTAAGTGGTTATCATGTATAATACTATTTCATATACGTTTACTAGACCTATCTCCACCATTAGTTATATCAGATAGGTAGCACGTCTTTAAAAATTAAAATATATACAAAAGAAACATTTATAAATCGTCGTGAATTATATGAACAGAAAGCAAGGAAAGAACGATAGATAAAGGAAGATATATTCAATTTGAGGGTGGACAACTTCCCAGAAGTTCAATAAAACTACTCGACTAGAAACACCACTATTGACGTGGTAAGTTAAATGAGGGTTAATCAAAGAACGTGCTATAAATTCATTCTCTAAGTAGAATAGAAGTTAATATTCCATGTGAAAACGTTATCTAATAGAATTTCCATAGACTTATACTAAATTAACAATGAACTATTAATCTCTAGATATAATTTCCTTATTCATTCCTTTGCTTTCAAGTGTGAAATATATGAAAGATGTATGTGAAAATTTATGCTAGAAATGGTGTCTGTATTACAATAAGGATGATTTGAAAATACAGACAAACAAGTACATTCGACTTCATATATATATATATATATATATATATATATATATATATATATATATATATATATATATATATATATATATATTTATATTTATATATAGGTATATATATATATATATATATATATATATATATATATATATATATATATATATAACAAATAATAAATATATATATATATATATATGTATGTAAATATAAATACGTATATATATATATATGTATATATATATATATATATAAACATATATATATATATATATATATATATATATATATATATATATATATATGTATGTATATATATATATATGCATATATGCATGCATATACAAAATAGAGTTTGTGTGTGTGTGTGTGCGTGCGTGTGTGTATGCGTGCGTGTGGGTGGGTGTGTGTGTTTGTGTGTGTGTGTGTGTGTTTGTGTGTGTGGGTGTGTGTGTGCACACGCGCGTATGTTCCTTATGCATTCGAAAACTTAGTTGCCGATTTTCACGTATAGGGTATCAAAAGATTCATTAATCTTTCGGCTACCAGAAAAAAAAAAACTTTATTTTCATTTACATATTTGTATTACAAAAAATTTAACATCAGAATCTTATTATAAAATTAACTATCGTAAACGACATTTCATAACACAACGACAACGATGTCGACATTACATCCTTCTCCATATCGTCATTCGCCACAACGTTTTTCGATAGATGGAGAAAGGTAAATAGTGTAAATATGTGAGTGAGTTAGAAAGAGAGAGTGAGTGAATGAAGCAGACAGACTAAAAGACGAACTACTACAAAGGGTGAGAGAGAATATGTATAAGCGAAAGAAACACAGGATGCTAAAAAAAAATAGAGAAGAGAGAAAGAAACAGAGGGAGAAAAAGAAGTTTGTATAGAATTTGAAAGAGAGAGAGAGAGAGAGAGAGAGCCAGAATGAGAGACGATGATGTTTCACACTGTATGTGAAAGAAAGCCGGCACAAAGAGAAGGAAAAGCGGGAAAGACAGAAAGAGAGAAAGAGAGAGTGAGACGTTGATATTTGAAGCTGCATGCGTGTGCACTGTGTGTATTTGCGTGCGCGCGGCGTTCCATAATTGTCATTTATTTCAATCGTTCCTGTGAAGATATTCACGAGACTTTCACTCATCTTTGCATTTAATCTCCATTTTAATTTTTTTTTTAAGTTTCCGAGAAAACTATTCTCACTTTCTACAATAGGAAATGGAGCAGATGTAGATGATCAGTATTCTACAGTGAAGCAAAGACGAGTACAGTTAGTCACAAGGCCACTAGAGACCCCTGCACAACGACAGCAACGACATGAAAACGTCCGAAAAGGAGCTCCTGCAGGCAATGAGTCATAAGATGCAAGGGAAAAACGGTTAGAACAATTAAGTCAAGAAAATGCAATCTGCAGTAGCCAAGCGTCCAAAAAGGAAAGATAATAACATTTAACGTATGCCAGACAACGACAAGCTGCCAGGGTCACCAATGAGACAATTGATCAGCGAGAGATGAGACAAAAAAAACAGGAGTAAACAGTTGCTGCAAGACATCGCCAATACACAGAGGAGGTCATAGTCGTCTTCATGAAGATAGGCTGAGTACGTTTGACAAAACAGTTGCAATTTTTCAGTTTCCTAGGAATAGTTCAGCTTTCAACCATGATCCAAAACAGAATTATTCTACAGAGAAATGGATTGGAATGTCAAAAGAGCGCAAATTTTGTAAAGGAAAGACATGGGAAAGCTAAACCACCACTATGTGTTGTGGTGGAGGAACAGTTGTTTTACCGACGATTGGTGGACCTCAGATACTTTGAAAGCATGCTCTTTTTGAAAAGCATTAAATGGATAAATGCAACGCACTGATCAATTTATTTTTCATTTGAGAAGTCAATTCGGAATTCATAATGCAAACTATTATCCCAATGCAAACTTTTGCCTATGTAGTCATAATCATGCATATGTTTATACTGTCTTGTGCTAGTATATTGCAGTCACTCGACAGATAGTTCCTACTCTTCTCTCCTTTCCAACAGATTCTATATTTGTTGTCTGAGTTTTATCAATCTTTGCTTTAATGAGATTAGTTGTAAAAGTTTGGCCTGATCGGTATAATTAGCTTTTGTTTCTCGTTTCAAGTTCTCGTCCGTCAACCAGGGCCAATTATTCAAAAGCTATTGCTAATTAAAATAACGTGATTATTCTAAGAATTACTGTTAACAAGGTTTGTTCAACTCTTTGTCCTTCCCTCTGGCCCCTCTAAACTTCTTTTCGCACTTGACATCAATAATCTATATACGGTGATCCCTCACCACGAGGCGCTGCCTGCACTTCAAAATTTCCATGACCTTCTTGACACATCCACACTTGACACATCCACACTCATTCGTCTGGCTGAACTTGTCCTCTCACTTAACTGCACCATCGAGGGTGATTTTTACTAGCACGTCTCGGCAGTGGCCATGGGAACGAGAATGAGTCACAACTATGCGACCTGTTCGTTGGTTACCCCTACACATTCCAGCCCCACCATCCCTATACATCCCATCCGACCCCACACTTGCTTCCCCCACTCTCGTCTCCACCCACACCCGAACACCAGCACCCAAAATTCACACCACCACACCACCAAACAACACACCAGCATACAACCGTCTTCGTCTATTGTATTTGTAAGAGATAAAGTGTGAGAGCGAGAAACAGATAAATACGCAGACAGACAGACAGACAGACAGACAGACAGACAGATAGATAGATAGATAGATAGATAGATAGATAGATAGAGAGATAGATAGATAGATAGATAGATAGATAGATAGATAGATAGATAGATAGATAGATAGATAGATATATGCAAGCAGAAGCAAGCGAATGCACAGATATAAACACACAAACAGATGTCAGTATATATTATCGATAAAGATGACAGGATGCAAGAAGAATATAACACATTTCTATATTTTCAAGCATGTTATTTATATATGTTAGCAGATTTAAATCTCAATAATATCAATTTAAATCTCAATTTAAATCCCAATTATATCAAAGTAAAAAAAAAAAAGCCTTATAACATTTAATTTGTGAAATTCTGCCGCTTAGAAGAAAGAAAGCGCATATAATATATCCTATGGTATGTCATCATCTTAGAACGAAAAACCAATGATGATGTATCCAAAGAAGAATAATGCTAAGTGTCAGTCTGTTTGACAGTTAGATGGAACTTTTAAATATTTGAAATAGTCAATTACATCGTCGCAGTCTTCCTTTTGTTAATAATATCAGATTCAATACATCTGATAATACTAAGATATACCACCAATATGCCATAACATCTAAACAGAAATTCCTGATAAATATACGTATTATATGAGTAAATGTATTCTGAACATAAAATTAATTGCAATCATAAATTGGTGAATTGTAAATGTTTGATGAAATACAGTATATTGTAATTGTGAGAAGAAAATAATGTTGATGATTTGAAATCTGAACGATGAAGATTTGTAAAGAATGTTGGTGAAGTATATTTCTGATGAAATAGAGATGTATAAACTAAATGTTTTCGGAATCTAATATTTCTTATTCAATAAAACTATTGTTACTTTTTACTCTTGAATATGTTCGGGTATCGAATTTGATACATTAATAATATGCCTAAAAGATGAGAAAACACACATTAATGATTTTTTTCTAAAAATATTACGTCTTCACTTTGAGCCATACATTACTCTCTTTACTCTTTTACTTGTTTCAGTTATTTGACTGCGGCCATGCTGGAGCACCACCTTTAGTCGAGCAAATCGACCCCAGGAATTATTCTTTGTAAGCCTAGTACTTATTCTATAAGTCTTGTGCCGAACCACTAAGTTACGTGAACGTAAACACACCAACATCGGATATCAAGCAATGTTGGGAGCACAAACAGACACACACACACACACACACACACACACACACACACACACACACACACATATATATATATATATATATATATATATATACATACGACGGGCTTCTTTCAGTTTCCGTCTATCAAATCCACTCACAAGGCTTTGGTCGGCTCGAGGCTATAGTAGAAGACACTTGCTCAAGATGCCACACAGTGGGACTCAACCCAGAACCATGTGGTTGGTAAGAAAACTACTTACCACACAGCCACTTCTGTGCCTATATATATATAACTACATGTGTGTGTGTGTTTGTGTGTGTGTGTGTGTGTGTGTGTGTGTGTTTGTGTGTGTGTGTGTGTGTTTATGGTAGGGGTTGGTTGATTAGACATCCCTCAGTGCTCAACTGGTTTTATCGACCAAAAATGTATTGAAGGCAAAGGTGATCTCAGACGGTAAAGGTGACCAAATGTCCCTAAGTGATGTGCTCGGCGGGCTAAGCGTTCTGCCAACTCTCCAACAATATACATACATGTTAGGTGTTAGATGCCTCCGCAAATTATATGTTAATCCTATATGTTGATATACATACAATGAGAAATTTATTGTGAAAATAGATATACAACTACTACTATTATGTTTATGGCTCCACCTTCATTATCATAATCCAGTCTTCTTGTGTAATTGTTTAGTAACTTCTGTAGCGTGTAGTATAACTAGTTAAGTGCTATCGAGTAAATGTTGGAAAAATAAGGATATAATTATCTGCAATATTATGCAACAAAGAATATCGCGAGTATCTGTTTCGAAATATAAATAATGCAAATGCGTTTTTATTCTTATTTCTCATATATATATATATATATATATATATATATATATATATAGAGAGAGAGAGAGAGAGAGAGACATCATCTCACGTTGCTCTGTGAACGCTTCAACATCCATGATATATTGTCCTCGGCGGGTGGTTCTGACATGTGTGCGTGTGTGTGTGTGTGTTTGTATGTGTAAGTGTGTGTGTGTGTGTGTGTGTCTGTATGTGCGCGTGTTTTTGTGTCTCGTAAATTATTTAATACCAAATGATACCTACGGCAGATAGTCGCCCGTGGGATTATGTAAGAAGTAGTTTCATGCATGAATTAGGTGTTAGATGCCACCACAAATTATATGTTAATCCCATATTATATCCTATTCATTTTGCTACAAGCCACATATTCAGTATTATTCTTGTATGACAGGTACAAAATTATTTCACCCACTGAGATAACTGAGCAAAACGTCCAGTATCAGCGATTGGGAAAATGATGCACTAAAATAAATATTTAAATCTATAGTAGAAGAAACACACACCAAAATAAATACTCAAATTGACTTGACTGATTAGCGTCATCTCGTTTCATAGGAATGGAACTAAAACTCGAGAGGTTAGTCACATTTCAACTGGGTAAATCTAGTACCTTCTATTCCCACGTATATATATAATAAGAAACCACACAGTTTCTATTTTCTTACTACAGTTCTGAGAATATTACAGTATTTGGCGAACGATATATAGATAAGCTTGTAATGTCGTGAATGCTGCCAACTAAGACGAGAAACACAAACAGAACAAATACTAATATCAGAGTGTTACAATATGTATCAGATTAAATCTTTTGTTAGAGTATGTCTAAGGAAATTGAATTTCAAGCGTGGAAAACTAGAAGTGCAAGAGAAGCAAACTAATAAAAAAACACTGTTATTTAACTAAATAAGCAAGAAAAAAATACTTACAACCTCCGAACACAGAAGAAATAACGCAAAGAGCGTGGATGTGTACTAAATATCGTGTCATATAATGCAATAATTGATAATTTTCGCACGCCAACCTAGATAAATATATGTGTATATACGCAGGAACATGTAGAAATGTACTCATGCAGGTATATACATATACGTGGAAGGTTGAAAGCGAACACAAGAATTGATACGTATAAGGAAAATAAGACAAGGTAGAAAATTCTTAAATAATTTTATCACAAAGACCATTTTAATACCGTTTTCAATCTTTGCGACTTTTTCAACTTGGAGTAAAGCATGAAAAACAATTAAATTCTGGAAAAATTAAATTAAATGTTTTTAAAAATATTCTGTTGTTTTCAAATGCACGGGACGTTTTCCTTTTTTCTGTCTGTCTCTCTCTTTTCTACTCCTGTGAAAGCTTGAAGTAGGTAGTGTGGCTTTGAGTGTTTAAGTAGCAGTAACCGAGGAAGGAGGCGGCGAGGAGGAGTAGGAGGAGGAGGAGGGGGAAGAAGAAGAAGAAGAAGAAGAAGAAGAAGAAGAAGAAGAAGAAAAAAAAAATACGGGAGAGGTATGGTAGAAAAATACGGGAGAGGCGGCGAGGAGGAGGAGGAGGAGGAGGAAGAAGAAGAAGAAGAAGAAGTAGTAGGATATTGGTAGAATCCTCTTAAATGGTCACGTGACCTAAAGTGACCTGTTGTGGTTGTAATAGAAGTGGTTGGAATTGTTCCAAATAAATTCATGGGTAGTGACTGTTCTAAATGTATCGTTTTTAATATTTCCGTGGGTATTATTTTCAGGCCCTTATGGTCGTGTCATTTGTGGTTGACGCATTCAAAAGGGGTTGATGTTTTATGATAAAATATGACTCTTTACTAATGCGCTAATTATGGGTTGCATCGTCCCTGAATTTATAGAGGGGAAAAAATTCTGAAGCTGGGTTTTTCGTTAGTGGCGGAAATGTTGATGTTTTCACTGAATGCCACTTTTCTGTATTCCCGAATTTTGATTTGGGATCTATGTACGGTCATCCTCTGGTGTAGAACTGTCTTTGGTTTGGCCTATGTATTGCTCTCGACGCCCTGAGCAAGTTAATACATATATTAGTTTTTTCGAAGCACACGTGAAGTTGTTTTCAGTGTAAACCCTGACCCTGTTTGAAAGAAAACTCCGAACTCCCAATTAGACTGACGCATATACCACACTTAGTTCATCTCCATTTTTTACCTGACGGTTTCAGTGTTGCTGTCGAGTTTACTTAGGCTTGTGTTACGAGAATGGTTCATAGATTTGGGTTACCTTTTGCTCTCTATTAAAAGACAACTTATTTTATCGGGCTCTTTTGCCAAACTGCTTGATTATGGGGATGTAAACACACATCATCGGTTGTCAAGCGATAGTGGTGGTGAACAAATACAGACACACAAATACATACGTATATATGTAATACATAAGACGGGCTTCTTTCAGTTTCAGTTTCCGTCTACTAAATCCACTCATATGACTTTGTTTGCCTCGTGTCTATCGTAGAAGACACACACACACACACACGCACACACATACACGCACACACACACATATATATATATACATACATATGCTTATAAAAGTGCATTCATAAACATGCATCCATGGGTACATGTGTAAGTATATGTGTGTGTTTGTACGTACTTACATGAAGAAAATACAAACGCTGATACAAACGTATTTACATCTTAGATTCCGAGCAGTTTTTATTCGTATATTTTCTTTTTGAAGCACACTAATTGTCACTTGAGCAGAAAATACTAAAGTAAGGAGTTTTGCATAAAACCATTTGTTTGCGTTGGACATGTCATCTAATTAGCTACTTTACGAATTTTCCTTGCAAATATGAAATTTCTTGTTTAGTTAACAAAAGTATTATATCAATATTTAAGTGGAAATCTTCAGTTTTCTATATATATTCATATTTAAATTAAAAGATGACACAGGCAGGAGCTCAGGCGTGTACACAAACACACACATACACACACACACACACATACACACACACACACTCGCGCACACATGTACACGCATATATATATATATAGAGAGAGAGAGAGGGAGAGAGTAAGTGAGAGGGACAGACAAACAGACAGACAGATAGTGAAAGAAGGGTGAAATTTAATACGAACATTTATTAATGTTTACTTTAGCGAACTGGTGTGTAAAAGCAGTTCATGTACACGGGAATCCGTTGACAGATTAGCAGATCTCACACCTTCAAAGGTGTTTTCTGTACGCAACTCCACTTATTATGAGTGTCTCCATCTATCACATTGATGTATATATTTTTGTACCTATATTGGGTTATCCTATAAATAATCCGGTTTTTTCAATTGCATAAACTAAAAGTTGGAAGAGGATGGGATAAACTACCTCCATCCATTTGCTATAAAGACAGGCAATGGAAGTTTTGAAGAATCGAGTTCGATTTAAACAGTTATATTTTCAAAGCTACAATGGAAGTAGCAAAGTAGCACGTTCCACATATTTTGCTTTACGAGTTCAATAAAATCAACAACGAAATGGTAACTACGAGGAATGCAGTATATGGGAATCGGGCAATAAACATAAGTCAGTGTCAACAGTTGTTCCAGAAATTCCGAGACAGAAAGTACAGCCTTGAAGATGAGCCTCGTCCTGGAAGATCTGTAGAGCTCGACGAGAACGTCCTGCAAGCCCAGGTAGAACAAAATACCATCGTAATCATTGAGGAACTAGCAGAGAAGCTTAGATTTGGTTATTCAATCATTCATAGACACATGCATGTCATCGAAAATGTAATCAAAACTTCCCGAGTCTAACTGCACGCAGACAGTGAATGCGTGCTCTTCTTTGCTATTACGTCTCACGAATATACCTTTTTCAGACCAAAGAGTGACTGAGAAAGATAAGTTGGTTCTTTATAAAAATGTCAAGCGCCGAAGACAGTGGGTAAAGAATCGAGAAACACAAGTATCCCAAACTAAAGAAGGTTTTAACTCACGTAAGGTGTTATTAACTGTTTGGTGGGATATGAAAGGTTTAGTTCAGTTTGAACCTTTATACCTGAACAAAACGATAACAAAGGAGATCTACTGCGAGCAGCTTGAGCGGCGTAAGTCAGCGTTAGAAGGAAAACAACAATTTTTGATCTCAACACGAAAATGTTTACCCGAAACGCTAATAAGAGTAGGATATTTGCAGTGGCATACACTCGGTTCAGCACATTCTATAGGAACATTGTTTGTGAATAATTTTGTTGGATGAAATATAGCACTTATGAACAGAAAACTTATCTGAGATGGTGTTCAACCCTGTGTTCATTTGCAACAAATTATTCTCGCTTTTTTCTCTAAGTCTTTTACAGAGGACATTTACCAAGGTACCTTACAAAGGCATGTGTGATAGAATGAAATATTTATAATGTGTCTTGTTCCTGAGAACGAGATTTTTCATCAACAAGATACAAACTTTATTCAAATTTTAACAATCCTTCTAAACATTCCATCAAGTGTTGAGAATACATTTTCATTTGTCCAGTTGTTAGTCTCGCGAACTCATTTCTGTCACCAATAGTGAATCGTACTCTAAATCATGCAGGTATTAATAAAAGGAAAGCGTTCAGGAAACCAACGCCTGGAATGTGTAAAGTTTGAGACATTGCAAATTTGAAACTGGATGACATAATTATTCCCGATAGGCATCTATTAGTTCTATTCATGTTTGTATATGCTCTGGAAATATGAAGTTAAAAACAAAATCGTGTTTAGAATGTCTTTGTGATATGAATAATATAAATAAATTAATATCTCCAACTATAATTATGATATCTGTTTATTAGCTATAATATTAAATTATTTAGTATATTTCATATTATGTGAAGCAGATAATAATAGATCACGAAGAAAGTATGTGCATTGTATTTTAAATAACAATAAACTGGTGCAGAAAATTAGGAAAAATGTCAAGATTTATTTCAGTTTTGAATTACCGTCAAATAAAAAGGACTTGATAATTAGTAAATATTCACAGTTTTATGTGAAAGAAATAAGATCAAAAATATAACTACATAATCTACTGATGCATATCTATCTTAATTACTATCCCAATGATATAATCTTGCATTCTTCCATATTTTCTCCTTTATATTTGTCATTATTGCTTCTCCACATATCTCTCTTTAGTTCTTTCATAAGTAATTCTACTGTAGTTGACGATATATTACTTTCTAAAATTGTTCAATAATTCTCATTATTATTATTATTATTATTATTATTATTATTATTATTATTATTATTATTATTATTATTGTTTTTATTATTATTATTATTATTATTATTATTATTAATTTTATGATTATCATTATTATTATTATTTGATTAAAGCTCTCACCGTATTTTGCTGGGTATGATGAAAAGTATTCGCTGTCCACGGCCAGCAGATTGAAGTGACACTTGTTTACTGGGCATGCAAAGTATTCTTGCAGATCCAAGCAATGCTGATTTTTGTATGAACGGTATAGAAAAGTAGCAAATTCATATGCATTTGATACAACAAATCATTTTGCTTCAATGGGGTGCAAGCAATTAAAATCCCCAATGATTGCAGTGATAAGTGCATCTGAAGAAATATGAATACGTTGAATATTTGTAAGTATGCAATGATTTAACTTGTGACGTTAAGACGTTGACTCACTGGAAATTGCATTTTTACGTATCAAATGTTAATATCATTTCACTTCAATGATAATGAATTTAAGAAATAAATTAGTTGGTACAGCTTTACAATTCTGGTGTGATTCCCCATACCTACGGTTGAAATGATTTCATGTGCTGGACCAAGCAAAGGGACAACGCAATCACAACTTGCTTAAGCAATTTCAAAACAATGTCTCACTATTTCTCTGGACTCATCTTATTTAATTGTTTAGATTCTTCATGACACTCTAAAGATTTCTACTTCCATGCTTTATTTTATGAACTTGAACAGATTCTTTTTGTAAAATGAAAAGGAAAATTTATAACATTCAATCTAAGTGATGTTTTTCATTAAATCCATCAATGGTATTTAGTTTCACACTGTGAAATAAAAGCTAAACGATCAGGGAAATATATACAAGTTGGCTCGTGGGTCCTTACCCGTTCATATGTTATATTATTCAATACGATTCCGTCTTGAAAAGTATTTTTTACGGACAAGTACGTAATTTAACGTTCGAGTCGAGCACGAAATGGCACTTCTGGGCAAAGGATAATTCTCATTATTTATGAAGAAATTGAATACAACATTCCGTATGTCATGATGCGTACAACACTTGATGCGCGATGTTACAACAATGGTTTATACCGAAACTCGATGAACTTGGAGTTATAGAGGAGAAGATTTGTTTCCAAGAAAATAGAGTTCCGGCTCATTATGCCATCACTTTACGAGATCATCTTAATGACAATTTTCCAGAGAAATGGAATTGACTTAGTTCTATAATATACACGCTGCCCATGAAATGGCCCGCAAAAAGTCTGGACTTGACAACATGTGATAACTCTTCTTGAGGATACACGAAGGAAATTGTGTCTAAACAACGTTATAATCCCAATGATGAATTGAATGCAGCCTTTATCGCAGCATTGGGAAAAATATCCCCTGTTATGTTGCAGGAAATGTCTCAAGAGAATATTGTGTTGCATAGTATTATGCAGCTACGATGAAGGACAAGACAGAAATACACTGGCTACATAAGAAATATAGATGCGCAAGGACTTACAGGCTACCCTGTATATAGAACATATCTGGGTCGATAACAAAACCTCTAAAACATTGAATTATCTAGAATGCAATAATTTTAATTAACAAATTAGCAGGCAGGACTGTATCATAATCAATAACGTAAGTGTAAGTTTTATTATGACAGGAACATTACTGGAACATTCAAAGTAACACTGTCATGGATCACTGTTTTTTATCCCATGTATGATAAGTTAGAGATTGCTATATATAATTTTCATTTGGGATATTACGTAATTATTTAAATCTTACGCCGGAAGACCTCATCAATCCTTTTCTGTACCAACCAGTAATGTAGGTAATGTAGCTTGTGCGTCATGCTCTGATATTCAAGAAGTAGTAGCCAATTCTACGTCATATTACATGTTGCTGGGTTAATGAATAACGTAGAATTTCGTATACAAAACAAAGGAAGTGTTGAGGCTAGAATGCTTTGTACATAGACCGACTACATAAAAAGCATGTGGAAAGAATCAACAATGAAAATAAAAACAAAAATACGCTTTCCATGTTGGATGACCGAAAGCTTCATACAGTTAAATATACCAAGCGCTAGAGAATGATCGCAACTGTAAAAAACTTGTACACAGCTTCTAAAAACTCTTTTCGAAGGAAAAATATAAGCAAATAATCTCATAAGAATGAAGTCTTAGTAATCAAGCATACTTGGTTTTGCTCTAGCGAAGAGAAGAAAACGTCCTGAGCAATTCTTCTTTCTACAAACAATGAATAATTGAAGAAAGAATGATTCAATGCAAAATAGGTGGAAACGAGCATTTAAAACGGGCGTTTTCATTTAGTAAAATAGGTGTAAAATTATAAGTGTAGTTATAAATAAAACACTCTCAACCATCCTCATATTTTCAGTTGCAGGAACAATATCTGAAGATATAAAAATAACGAACTACATTATAACAAACATATATTCAATAGACTCTCATACAACAAATATGTAAGTGAAACACACAGTCTCTAAATTGTGTGCTCCTACACAACCGCAGTTGAAAAAGAAGTGGAGTTTAATAGAGCCCGATTGAGCAATATAGAAAGACAGGTATAATAGATTTCCACAACCTTCATCACACACAAGAAAGCCTGCTACATGCGCTGTCGATTAAGATCGTAGGTATCGTTGCTTACCGGAAATAATCTACAGATGTATTACCACAACAGATTAGATTGCATCTCATACAGCTAAGGCGGCCATGAAAACGGATATACACTCGATAAATTCTGTTCAAACAACTTCGATATAAAAATATATATAGCCAAGCACACTGCAGAATAGATATTCTATACGTATATAGAAAAGAAAATTTACCTCTACTGTGAACGAGCAGATTCTGCCTTGATAGTAAACATAAGAAACATTATCCGCAGATGCAGAAAGTGCACATCACCACAAGATCTGTTGAAAGAAATATATTGAACCTTTACATTATAGATAACATATACTGACTGTGTGGTGTATTCTGCCAGGCATACCGTATTGTATTAAGCTATCTATACTGGCGGAAACATAATACATGTTTAGTTGCCGAAACATAGTAAAGCTTAGGTGCTGAACTCTGTTTCCTCCAAATGTTTCTGTGATATTCGTAATTTAGAAAGTGTGAATGCATAATCGGGTCATGAACGTGAGTTCCATTCCCGGAGTCGCGTTGTGTCCTTGCAAGGGATTCACACTGAATCACTCTCAGAAGTACGCGTGTGTGTGAAGTGTTCAGCCACTTCTACGTTAATTTCGCGAGGAGGCTGTTCCGTTGATCGGATCAACTGTAATCCATACCATCGTTACAGACGCAGTGTCAGTTATGTTTTATTTTTACTTCAGAAAGTATTGTTGCAACATTCGTATGAAAGTGTATCATATGTTTGTTTATGTTATATAGTTTTTAGAACAGTAATAATTGCTCTAATATATACATACGTACGTAGAAAGAATTTTAATGAAGATATTCGTTTGCGAAGTATAATCAAACAACCTGAAACAATACGATGGGTTAAAATATCAGGTCTTCCCATATGTTCTGTCCTATTTTACCTGTTTTAAAATTAAATGAAATTTAATAGGATTTTAGAATGTCTAATGGAATTAAAAATTAGTTTTATGCATTTGCGTATATTTAAACTAATTAAAAATTATTTTACAAAATAGTAGAATTAAAATTGCTTTGATTGAAACCCTTTCTAACATGGAAGAATCCAAAGAACATTTAAGGTACATAATGCTTTATAAGTACAAAAAAGGAAACTCTGCATCCGAAATAACTCGAAACATACACTCAGTTTATGGGAAATAATGCTTGAATGAAAGAACTTACAGAAGATGGTTTGCAAACTTCAGAAGTGGAGATTTCAGCCTTGAAGGTGAATATCGAACAGGGCTTCCAGTTGAGTTGGATGTTCAGCTCCTAGAGGCATTACTTGAAGAAAATCCTGCATTATCAGTTGAAGAATTAACAATAAGGCTTAGTTGAAACCATACAACTGTTCATCGTTATCTTCAACAACTTGGAAAGTTTCCTACACTTGGAAAATTGGTGTCTCATGAATTGTCCGAAAGCATCCGCAAATCTCGAGGTGACATTTGCTCTTCTCTCCATTCTCACGAAGTCATTTCACCCTTATTAGATGTATCTTCTATAGAAATGTTAAATGTCGTAAACAGTGTCTTGGTACAAGGGAAAAAACTCAACCACAACAGAGAATGGAATTTCATAGAAAAAAGGTTCTTCTCTCTATCTGGTGGGATTGCAAAGGAGTAATTCACTTAATGCAACAATCGATGCTACCTAATGCAACAATCAATGCTCAAGTCAACTGTCAGCAATTAGAGCGTTTGAACCAAGCTTTGATGGAAAAAAAGACCCGCTTTAGTGAATCGAAAAGGAGTGATGTTTCATCAGGACAATGCGGGATCCCACACTGCAAAGATCACACACAGAAGATCTAAGAGCTTGGTTGGGAACAAAATCCTCATCCACCTTATTCCCCCGACCTTGCTCCTTCAGACTACCATTTGTTTCGTAGTTTACAGAAGAATTTGGGGGACATACCTTTCGAAAGACAGGAGGAGGTCGAAACTAACATTTCAGAGTTCTTCACTTTGAAATCAAAAGAGTTTTACATTGATGCGATGATTAAAAAACTTGTAAATAGATGGAATGAAGTCATAGATAATCAGGGAAAGTACATTGGTGATTAAATTTCAATTAAATATAACATTTGATCACTTGTTTTCTGTATTCAAAGTTCGGACAGAACTTATGGGATGACCTGATACAAAATCTGTAACATAATATTTATCTCCTCTTAGGAAGTCGTTATATATGAAAAGCATGTAACTGTATGCGATAATTTTATAAAAGAATTACCACTAGAGTAGCTATTCATCAAATTCTACTTCAAGTAATAACATTATTTCGAAAAATAAATGACGCATTGTATAATGTTATGCCAAAAACCATTGTCATTGCTACGTTGTAAGATTGAAATCGCAACATGAAATCTCGCCATAGTTTACAGCAATCTTTGAGAATTGAAAATGCATTCAGTGAGAATTGTATATGAAGAAAGCTAGAAAATATGTAATTCAGTGGGTATATTTCAAATATTAGGAAAACGTTTAACTGAGTGGTATATCCAGAAAATTTCGTCATATATTTCAACACAGAAAAAGTCTAATACTCCTCCTCCTAATCGCCACCTCTTCCTATTCGATGTCATCATCGTTCATTTTACCACTACCGTCACCACATCCATTTTTCTCATTTTCATTTGTAAATAATAAGGCTCCTTTATGATATATCCACTATTTTACAATCATGTTATGCATTTCAAAATAATTAAGAACTAAATGGGAATAGTCCTGACAACCTACTCCCGCTATGTTGACATAGTAGAAAAAAACTTCCACAAGATAATATGTATGATCTAGAAGCTAGCACCATTGAGAGGGTCCAACAAATAACTGGATAATTATAGATTACACTAGTAAGCACCATAAGTACAGACTAAATGTTTTAGACACTAAACTCTGACTGAAAACTAAGAATGACAAAGTCCAAATACTCTATTCGTATTGTGCCAAACACCTTACAGCCAAATACTGAACCATCGGAACAAAGCAAGTGTTGAAAATACCAAGTTCAATATCCTAATAGCGGACTTGATAAGGGTGATGAAAAACGAATTCCGCACATGTGATACAACATATTGAGAGAGACACATACAGGATTTCATTCACCACATACAATGACCAAGGTACAGACAAAGAGGAAGATCAGTGTTTAAAGAAAAATGTAACGTATCAATATAATGTAATAGCAGGAGATCATAAGTATTATTACATAGTTTCATGTGCCAGAATTTGGATATCTAGATGTCATAATCACTCTCATTCATTTAAGTATAGAAGAAAAGTAATTTTAGAAATCTTAGTAAATGCATTTGAGATTTAAAAGACAGGAATATTAAGTATGACTTACGGTGCCCTACCGTTAGTTACACACCATCGTACAATAGCGACAAACCTACATGTGATGTTTGCTTTGAAGATATGTATTATACAATTTTTTCTAAATTAATTTTATTAAATTTTACCAGGTATTTTACAATGAGATATCGTCACAAATTTCAGAAGCCATTTTAATATTTCAATTTTTAATTATACTCGTTTTTCAAGTTATACAATATGCATAATATTTCTAACAAAGGTTTACTATATTTAATAATTAGATAACTAATCACCGTGACGTAGAGTCCGTATGTTTTGTAATTGTCATAATGTAGAATTCTAATATTCTTTTTTCTTTTTCCGTTATCCAAAAACGTCACGAATGGTTGAACACAAAAATAATTTTTCATATATTACATTTCTTCTAAACGTTCTTTTTGTATGCGTTCATGTACTGAAAATGTTTTCTTAGTTGTCTTTGAATTTAATAAAATTCTGATCGCCTTGGAAACGTTGCGTTTAAATATATTTTCGGATATATTAATTTCAATTATATTTTCTATATATCAATATGTTGATACAGTAGAAAAAAATGGCAGTTTTCTATAGTAAATTCCACAACATATATATCAGTGGACAAAGGAGAGAAAGTCACTGAACATATTGATTGGTGTTACATGTATTATTCAAAACAGCGTGATTCGGATTCCATGCTACTTCAAGCTTCGAAGGGCCTAACGGAAAATACCTCTTCGGGCTGGTAATAATCCGATTTCGGATTCTTAGCAACCTGACGAGAAATACTGCCTTAGGGCTTTCAGAACGGGAAATAGCGTGGCATCCGAATCAAACTCCTTTGCATTATATATACACACACAAGTATGTATGTAAGTATGTGTGTATGTATATATATGTGCATATATATATATATATATATATATATATATATATATATATATATATATATATATATATATATATATATATATATATATATATATATATATATATATATATATGTATATATATATATATGTATATATATATATATATATGTATATATATATATATATATATATATATATATATATATATATATATATATATATATATATATATATATATTATGTATATATATATATACATATATATATATATATATATATATATATATATATATATATATATATATATATGTATATATATATATATATATATATATATATATATGTAAATATGTATATATATTCATATATATACAAGTCTGCACATGTATATATACATACACACACACACACACACACACCCACACACACACACACACACACATATATATATATATATATATATATATATATATATATATATATATATATATATATATATACATATATATTTGTTTTCCAAGATTTTGGATGTGAAATTGTGTGTTGAAACAGATGTTGTTGTACTTGGGGATGGTCATATTGCCAGTTTAGCCAATAAAAACACACGCACTGTATATTTGGTGTTAATTTGCTTCAGCTTTATATTACATTATATTACATTAATCCTATTTCGGCCAGAGTTCTCTCGTCACACTTCTGTGACCTCATCAGTGGTCCTTTGCTTTCTTCTTTCTTATG
This sequence comes from Octopus bimaculoides, assembly GCF_046866305.1. Taxonomy (NCBI): domain Eukaryota; kingdom Metazoa; phylum Mollusca; class Cephalopoda; order Octopoda; family Octopodidae; genus Octopus; species Octopus bimaculoides. Next base: position 91,889,681 of record NC_142930.1, on the reverse strand, counting down.
TGTGTCTCACCTTGCTAACTATCAGCCATTTTGTATTTTGTATTCCTAATATTAGGAATGTATATATGTATATATATTCATATATATACAAGTATGCACATGTATATATACATACACGCATATAAATTTTGTATTCCTAATATTAGGAATACAAAATACAACATGGCTGATAGTTAGCAAGGTGAGACACACATAAGAAAGAAGAAAGCAAAGGACCACTGATGAGGTCCCCATGTACAACAACATATATATATATATATATATATATATATATATATATCTACACGCACATATATGTCTATATTTAGCAAATGAAATTATTTTAAAATCTGTTATTAAAAACAGTCCGTTATCGGATATGCTGTGATTGCAGCACTAAATCATATGAGTATATGGGAATGCTAATTCAAAGTACGTCAATGCAATTATCACCTGAGATGCTAATAAATCTTTTAAACTGAGAGAGATACATTTATAAAATCTTTATGAAAATAATCATTCATACGGCTTTCATTGAACATCTAATATTTTACGAAGCTTTTTGTTCATTACTTGTTATATTTTATTTTATCATTATTAAAACGTGTTAGTTCACGAAATACATCGGCATTTTGTTCCTTATTTCTGAATGTGTATTGAATGAGCATTATTTTTTTGCATTATTCATAAAGTCTATCGTAGGCTATTGAGTATACATTATAGTATCTTCCACACGTTTAACAGCGAAGAATGAACTCTAATGCTAATTCTCGTATTATAACAGAATTAATATTTGACAGTTGACAAATGAGCAACCATTGCTGGCCAAATCAATGTATTTATATTCCTTTGCTGGATGCGTACCTTTCCAGACGTTTTCAGCAGTCGATAGGTTTGATTAAAATTTCTTATTAATCTTTAGACAATACAATTTCGCAATGGAAAGATAAACGTAAAGGTGATAGTACAAATTATACTATTAAAAATTGCACAATTATTTCGAGTGTTAAGTCTGTTCAAGTGTCGAATTAAGAACTACATATAACAAAATGCTAAAGGATACACTGGCTCTGATTAGAAGAAATCGGAGAATAAATTGTCATGGAATTTATTTAGGTAAATTTCACTTTATTAAGATAATTGACAACCAATAAGCACCATGCACTTCAAGAAACACATGTTTTGTACACACACACACACACACACACACACACCAGATATAATGAGATCTATATTTACTTTGTACGTCAGGTTAACATATATTTATAACTCCATGATTGCTCCTGTATCACCAAAGAAAAATTGAGAAAAACCCGTATAATAGTGTACGTTCCATCTACAGATATTGATGCTTTTGAGTACAGATTTTTCATTTTACGGCTTAAGAAACTTTAACGTGAATCACTTGAATAAAAGTTTTCTTTAATCAGATAAGAAAATCCTTTTAAGATATAAGTGGCTTCAAATATAATTCATATCATGAATAAAAGAGAAATCTCCATCTCATATCACTATAACAAATCTTTTACATAAATTGACCGATATTTTGTAAGCCACACCCATTTCCTCGGTGAATATGTCCTCCACTTTTCATGCATATTATTGATTCTTACCCGGCAATCCACGCTGACCGGTTTTTTTTTAATCTTCTGGAAGTAACACGTACTCAATCATTTCTTCGTAACCACATTTATCCCTTTTTCCTCCTTACTCATACAACATTAATTTACCTTCTATGAAATGTAAAGCAATATTTGGCTTGACATCACACAATGCAAAGGGTTAAAGTTACGTTTCTTACAAGCAAAGTGTTACGTTTCTGACCAACAAAGGGTTACGTTTCTTACTAGCAAAATATTACATTTATTATCAGGAAATGATTACGTTTCTTGCCAGCAATACAGGGTCAAACTTTTAAGACACCATTGAGTAGATACTGTGAAGACAAATAATTCAAGACTGAAATTATAAAGGTCTGTAACATCCTTTCTATGACCCGCATAAGGCCTGGAATTTGGTGAGACGTGACTAATCAATTATGTTGACTCCAGTACTTTACTGGTACTTAATTCATCGACTCCGAAAGGATGAAAGGCAAAGTCAACCTCAGAACGTAACGACGCGCGAAACACTGCCAAGCATTTCGTCCAGCGTGCTAATGATTCGGCCAGCTTGCCGCTTTATAGAGGCCGGTAAAATAACAATACATGATGGAATGCTGGAACGAAATCTAATTAATTAAATTCTTACTTCTCCCTGTTATCAGAAACAATACTTTCAGTAAGGATTGATGCAAAGCAAAGAAGAAGTTGTATACGATAAACTAATGTGGATAAAATGTCTTTAAATCCACTGTTTTGGTGGTTGATAGTTTTTCTATTTAATAGTTTCATATAACTATTCACTCCAAATAATGCTTCGCCTTATCCCATGAGAATAACAAACAGTCGCTTGACTTTTCTGAATTGAACTAAGTAAACACGTGCTGTAAGAGGTACAGAAATATGAACAATTTCACTGAGAATTGAGGAACATACACAGAGGCGGAATATTTCATTGAAAAAAAAACACAAAGCATTCAATATAGAAAATAATAAGGCAGTCATTTACGAAGGATACATCGAATATGAAAGTGGTGAATAGTTAAAAGTAACCACATTTTCTTAAGGTGCCTACTCCCAGCCAGCAGAACTTTCAAGTGAAGCATTATGATAATATTACGAAACAACTTGCAAGAGCTGATACAATTGTGCAAAACGAAAGGTTTGAAAACAATAATAAATTTTTAGCTTATTGGAATATGTCAGTCGATTATACGGTGTCTTCAGTGCAAATTTGCCAGCTAGTTGTTGTAGAGTGACTGCCCACTCCAATAGTGTGTTATGTATTAAAAAAAAAGCTTTGAAGCAAATATCTGTAATGATATCCAGAATATATTGAACGACAAACAATTCTTTTATGAAACATTATCTGACATAATTTGACATGCAGGCACACGTAAGAAACACCTTGAATACAAATGTACACGGCATGTAGTTTATATTACTGCTACACACTACAAACATTGGATAAACAGTATATTCAACGGAATAGAAAACAGAGAATCAAATCCAACTACCAATTCTACGTAAGATATGAAGCTTTAGGCACATGTGCAGTGAAAATCTATGATAACATTAAGACTGTAGAATAACAATAATGAGGGGAATATCTATAGCAGCGATATATCTGGAATATAAAATTACGTGTGTTTTACAACATTGAATACAATATTTTCTGAAGTTTTATTCCATTAAATGACTTGTCCTTGATTGATAGCATGTATGGTTGACTTAAATATCATAATGTCGATGGCTCTGGAACAAAATATGCCGTATGTAATTATAGTAAGGTATTTTGTTTGATACTCAAACTATACTGTTAAACATTGTACGTATTAAAAAATAACACATAGCATATTATTATTGACGATAGTAAGCACTGTATCTCCGGATAATATGTAATGAAGATAACATCATTGTCTTCATTTTATTATTTACATTAATGCCTACAAAGTGATAAAGTACACTAACATTTTCTTTAGAAAGAGTTTTAATTAAGTGCAATCAGCTTCGGTGATTAAATATATAATTAAAGTAGGAGCTGATAATGTTGCTGCTCCATGGCGTGGTAACACTCGCTCATTCACCGGCTGTTATTTGTTACCACCTACTCAACCGAAAGATCTGAAATTTACAGGTGGAACAAACATTCCTTAGCATACGATGACTATAAACTATTCATGTTAATATTATAAACCTAATCACACAGTGAGGCACATAGAGTACCTGGTAGGTTATTCTGCCTTTGCAACTTTTAGTAAAGAAAATCTGAATCAAGACCTTAACGAAAAAAATATGCAAACCCTTCATTATATAGACCGCAATTCCTTCCTTTGTTTTCCCATCTACCTGCACGATTCTATGCATGTGTATGCGTGCGCGTGTGTCTCTGTGTGGATTGTATATGATTATATGTGTGTATATTTGTATTTATTTACATATATATACATTCGGACACAGACACATAAACACAAACACACACATGTATATATATATATATATATATATATATATATATATATATATATACACACACACATACACACATTTAATTGTATATATATCGAAGTATATATATATATATATAGATATACATGTATTTGTCCCTGTGAGATTATTGAAATATGTCAACTTCCTTAAAGGCATTCTGTCCTAATTTGCACTTTTAGAGTATGTCATATCCACAAAGCATTTAATCGAAACATCAGTCACGGAGGTGCTCCAGCACGACCACTACTGCAGGGTTGAAACGAGTAAAAGAGCAAAAGAGTATAAGTGTTTATTCTTCAATTTCTCTCACGTGTTTGTTTATGCTTTTCTGCCCTTTTCTTGTTGCTCTTACACTATTTGTAGAGCTTGCTGCTGCTAATATTGCAATATTGCTTTATAATATTCACTCAATTCTAAACTCAGCTATTAGACGCTCTCTGATTTTGCAACAGCTGGTGAATTTCTGGCCATCTATGTTCAAATGTTTTCAACTATCCTATATTATTACAACCTTGAGCTCATATCACATGACATCCAGACATTATTTTTAATAATGAAAACTGAACGCGTGTGATGATATTAAAATATAAAATAAATTATTTTTACGAAATATGTTAAGACGTAGGTTCAATCTTCGTATGCAACTTCGATTAAAAGTAACCGACGCAAATCTGTACTCATTTGGAAAACTTGGAGTGAAGTGGATGGAAGGAAATAAGTGTTTGGTATTAAATGCTCTATATTATGGAAGGATAATTTATTAATAAACCCATATAATTTCCCCCCTTTACTTTCTTTGTAACTTGATGTATGCAGCAATGCAGTATCTTCCATATTTATCACCTATTTCCAAAAATGAATACGTTTTAAAAGTATGCGACACTAATTCCCTTTTAATGTCATAAATGATATGAAAATGAATAGGACTTCTTATCAAGGTGTGACAGTAATTTTCCTATTGTTTACAACAACTTTATCTGAGAGACTTTTCTTTACCAGTCTGATATACATTTCTGTGTGAAGACTAGGAAGATAGCATCTCACACTATAGTATAACTTATAGTGGTATCTTATATAACATGTTATCCAACACCAAATTTAAGCACAGAATACCAGTTAGATTACCTTTGCAATTTTAGAACACATAAGGAGAAACGTCTCTGAAGATAATAGCGTCCTACAAAGTTCGTGTCAAGCTATTGACAAATTTTGAAATGTGCGGTAATCATGGAACACATTAAGAAATTTTAGTTGAAATGTGTTCTTCCAGGAAAGGCCAAACTAGTTATATTTTATTCCATTAACAGTAAACAGAAAAAAAGTAACCGGGAGATTTGGTGACGCTATTTTGAGTTTGATAACTCAAGTTTCTTCCATTTTATTTAAATACAAGATGGACAATATACATCAACGGCATAGCAGATGTAACCAAAACATATATTAATGAAAGCTTCCAATTGGTATAACTCTAAATAAGCAATTAGTGTACATATTTACAGGAAGACTGGAAGATTGAGATCGTAAGAAATGCAGCATTCAGTGCGTAAATTATATAAGAATTCAAATGTGTTTGAGAACATTCTTTCCCAATTTCATTTTCTACTAAAATTTTAATTTCCTCCGTTAGTGATATTACTTTCGAATATTTTCTAGCTTAGTTTCTAAACGTATCATCCAATCTCCATTTAAACACTTGTTGTTTACGAAAACTTTCAGCATAGACTCTTATCTAGCCTTTATAAATATTCAATGATTTTATCGCACCAGCGTATTTTCTTTTTTTCAACTTCGATTTCTCTTTCCTTTTCAACTTCTATTTTGTTTAATTTTTTTTCGAATTATCTCATTGGTTATTTCTTATTTATTCACCATATATTATGTCAAACACACAGCTTACATGGTCTCTCTCTCTCTCTCTCTCTCTCTCTCTCTCTCTCTCTCTCACACACACACACATACACACACATACACACACACACACACACACACACACACACACACACACACACACACACAGAAACACACACATGGGAATGTATATATGCATTTATATTTATAGAGACAGATAGGCAGACGTGAGTATATATACGTATATCTATATATATAAGGATATACATACGTACATACATATATACATGCATATATATATAATGTATGTATATACATATTAACACACAGCCCCACGCGCACCCATATACCACACCTACACATGCTCACACGAACACATACATATACCCATACACGCACACACAACTACAGGCATATGTACACACTGATACACGCACACACATACAAACACATGTACACACTCACGTACACAAACACGCGCACACACGCACACACACTTACACACATATACATATGCATACACATACACATGCACATACACATACACAATTACGCATACATGGGCATATGCACACACGCACACACATGCATGCACACACGCCCACGCACTTACATAGAGGAACGTACATATACTCCACACACACAACCCCACTCACACACACGCACATACACGCATGCATACACACACATACACACAAGCACACACACAGACGCATGCACACACTACACACAAAGCACACACACCACATGTACATACAGGCACATTCATATATACACACGCACATGTGAAAAGACAAAGCTAAACAAAGCACCGCCACTCCTGTTACCTTGCTGCTTAGTTCTTCCTACAACATTAAGAGACACAAAGTACACTCACACATATAAACAGCCATAAACAAACAGACACCACACACACACACACACACACACACAGACCTCCGCGCTTGCACATACCTCCTTCTCTTACACTCTCCTGTCTTAGAAAGGAGTTTTTCTTCACCCATTCCTTCCGGTCACTTCACAATGTAACCACGTTGCCGATTTTCTTACTCCGTCTTCCTTTCTATTGGACTTCCCTCTGTTTCTTAAGACGAACATATATATATATATATGTTAAAGACTGTCATACCGGCCATGACGAAGGGAAATAGCCCTGAAACTCGAGTCGCCTTTATATATATATATTTATATTTATATATTTATATATTTGATCCTTTATATTGAACACTCAATATTTCATCTACATTCAATACTTTATTTCATGGTGCCATCCATTTTTATTTTATTTTATATTATATATTGTATATTATATATATATTGTATATTCCATATTCTATACCCCACATTAGTTCTGCAGGAATATAAATAAAACATAAAAAACAGACAGTGTTGGAACCCTTTTAAGCAAAATAATATATTCCTCTATACACAATCATACAAAAAAATCCACCTTTTTTTGTATTTATTTTTACTCGCATATATATATATATATATATATATATATATATATATATATATACACACGTCTATACGCTGTAGATGGTGAATGTATGCTTGAATTTGCGAAGGTATGGTACAATACTTCGATAGATA
>NC_142930.1:91849670-91877170 GCF_046866305.1 Octopus bimaculoides | reverse complement strand
TAGAAATATTAATAACTCTATTTCTGAAAACCAGTGGATAGATTCCACTGAAATTAGATAAATAACCTTCGAGCAGATAGTCAGCAGCGCCGCCTGGCTAAGGCTTGGCTACTCTGCATTGACAAGGGGCAACACCCTGAAACTAGTCTAGTCTGCAGATGCCAAACCAGCAGGGGGACACTGCTGACCTCCCCTGTTCGAAGGTTATAAAGGACACAGGTTTCGTGTGTCACATAGCTAGCTAGAGGCGATGGCTTCTTGGAGCTAATTCACGGCAGCTTTCGTCCTAATTTTGGGACTGCCATGTTGGCTTGGCGATAACTATTAATTTCCAGTACCGCTGCCGTAGTCTCCTTTAGAGAGACTTAGAAATATTAATAACTCTATATATATATATATATATATATATATATATATATATATATATATATATATATATATATATATATAGCGTTCGTGCAAATGAATGAGCGTATGTTTGACCCATGAGACTTTGTGATTGTCGCATTCCAAATGACAGTCATTTAAATGGCAAGGCATCGCATAAAGTTACCATCGTTTAATATACAAGAATATATGCATATTTAAGGATTTTCGGAAGCTACACAAGCGCAGAGTTGAAATAATTGTGTGAAGACAAATGTAAAGCAACATCCTTGATTCGCAGATTCAAGGAATATTTAAATGTTAAGAATACTGAGTATATGATTTTCATTTTGAATTGCACTCGTCTCCACTCAACTGATTTCAATTATCCCACTATTGGCATTTGGATCGCATTAATTGCAATTTTACAAAGATTCTTCTGAAAAGAGGTGGAAAGAATGGAAAACATACATGACTGTATACGTAATGACTTGTTTGTCTGTGCATGTACATATATACAAATATATAAACATATGGATTCGCACATAAAAGAGCCCTGGTATATAACAATGTCCTTTGAAAAAACGAGAAATAGCGTAGCATATGTCTATAATATTATTGCATCAACAGTAACGGCCTAATTTTCTATGCCTCTAACAATTTGAATATGGTGTATCAGTGAAAAATGTAATATAGGTTAAATATGGTAATCGAAATATATTACGACGCTTACAAGTCATAATAATGTGAGTACCATATAAACCTTTAAATTATAATAGAATGTTCAACACTTAACTGGCAAAGTATAATAATCATCAGAGTTATAACGTGATAAGAACAAAAATGTAAAAATTTAAATACAAATAATGGTAATAGTAACAATGACAATAATAATAATAATAATAATAATAATAATAATAACAATAATAATAATAATAATAATAATAATAATAATAATAATAATAATAATAATAATAATAATAATAATAATAGACCAGATATAGTTGTCAAAGATCATGAAGAAAAAAATGCTTTCTAATTGATGTATGAATACCAGCAGATGACAACGTTTCCCTAAAAGAAATGGAAAAAACTTTCAAAATACAAAGACCTGGAAATAGAGGTAACTCGAATGTGGAATCTAAAAACAGAAACAATTCCTATCATAATAGGTTCCTTAGGTATAATAAATAAATATTCAGACAAATACATAACAAAAACACTAGGACTTACAAATATATATAACGTACAGAAAATTGCACTACTGGGCACTGCACACATCCTACGCAAAACACTTTCAATACAGTAACCATAAGAGCATCACAGCAAACCACAGCACATACCCAAGGCACACAGAGCTGCGTTCGGTAGTGAAGTGAAAGCACGTTATAAAAATAAAACTACTGAACAATAATAATAATAATTATGAATGCTCTGATGCAATACCAAGCAGTGGCTATGATGGCTTCTGATGTGAACTAATTGGCAGTGCAATCCAGTAACTGTTTTGTCTTGGTATAAAAGATGGGCTACAACAAATATAGCGGGCTTCCTATATTTGTATCCCAGTGTCATTTTGCTGGCATGCACTGCTTTCTGATTCAGTAATAACAATAATAATAATAATAATAATAATAATAATAATAATAATAATAATAATAGTAATAATAATAATAATAATAATAATAATAATAATAATAATAATAATAATAATAATAATACACCGGGGAAATTTAACGAGACTACACCGGGGAAATTTAACGAGACTACACCGGGGAAGTTTAACCAGACTACACCGGGGAAGTTTAACAGACTACACCGGGGAAGTTTAACGAGACTACACCGGGGAAGTTTAACGAGACTACACCGGGGAAGTTCAACGAGACTACACCGGGGAAGTTTAACGAGACTACACCGGGGATGTTTAACAGACTACACCGGGGAAGTTTAACATGTGAGAACGATAAATCACTGCTCCGAGATTTATCCAAAAACATCGGAAATAAAGACATCGCATGGAGCCAAAAAATAGCTGACAAAGGGTTGGACTATATCCGAGTAAGTAATACTCATTGAAATTTATTTCTATTTTTCCAAATATAATGATGTATTTTAACTTGATACCTCCACTACCCGCACAGCGATCGTAAACACACGTGTTACATCAAAATTCAGACCATCTCCAAACCCAAACACCATGTACAAAAAATTACAAACATTAAATAACACCAGTATTATTCCACCCAAGAATAACAACCGAGAAGTGCGTACTGTAAGCGTATTACGCAAAAAGTACGAAGATCTGAACGTGCAAAACAATCTGACAACAGAAATGAACGATCCGGTACCCTACGAACACGATGACCGTCAAAATAAAGGGCCGGACGTTGTTCCTCATGTCCCGCAAACAAAACCAAAACGGCATAAATGGACACGTGAGGAATACATTTCGATCCTACACGCCTATTTCACAGCAGTGCTCTACCCAAAAGACGAAAACGCAACAACACATACATATAAAATATGGAAGAAAAATAATGATGGAAATAAAGACCTCGATAAAACAATGAACCCTAACAAACTAGCTAACATAAGAAGATATATTCTAAAAGCAAAAAAGATATCAGAAATAGAAATAGAACAATTGAAAAGAAAAATACATCAGGAAAATCTAGATAATAGTCACACAGCAATGCCAAATAATAATATAAACACTGAGATAGTAAAACACGAGGACAAACGTAACATCTCCGGCAAAAACGAAGTAAACAAAAAACAACAAACCCAGATCGTAGAGGTGTATAATAATGTACAAAAAGCTCCAATCCAGAACACCACAGACAAACATATGAATGAAAAGGAAGGCAAAACAAATCTAAAGCCAGGGAATAACGAAGGGAAACCTAATAATTACGATACTATGAAAATGAGAATAACCGAAGAACTGAAAACCACAGATCTTAGAATGGACCACAGATTATGTCTCCCAAAAATCAAAATAGACAATAAAACAACATCAATAATAAATAGCATAAACCTGGCCGTCGCGGAACTAACAACCACAGAAACAACAGGTAATATCACTGAGCTAAATGACAATATATGCGGCAGCCACTGCAGCCACAAAAGAAGCAGGATACTCACTCAAACCCATCCCAACAGGAGTTCTACCACCCAAACAGATTTTGTGGATAAATAACATCCAGAACAGAATTAAAAAAAAGAGAAATGATTTATCCATTCTTAACGAAATTAGTAGACGATCAACACAACTAAGTAACAAAAAGAAAACAAAAATACTGTACAAATACAGCATTACAGAAAAAGACTTACCTGCGGCAAAAGAATAACAAAAGCAAGACATCCTTGCCAAAGCACAAAGGATCCGCCGGTATGAGAAAAGCCAACGTTTCTTTGAACAAAACAAACAGTTCAAATCCAACCCCCAAAAATTCTACCAAGAACTGGGTAAAAATAAAATAGACATTACTGCAGCACCAACAGCAGAAGAACTGGAAGAATTCTGGAAAAAATATGGTCGGTGAAGCAACAACAACCCCAGAAAAAGATCATTAAAACAACGAACTTAGCACCTGAGCAACTCTGGGCCCCTATAACAACTGAAGAGGTTACCCAGACACTGCAAAGACTAAGCAACTGGAAGGCACCTGGACACGACAAGATACCCAACTTCTGGTTAAAACACCTGCCAGGAATGCATAAAAAGCTGGCAGAAAACTTTAACAACATACTAGCAGAACCAGAGACAATGCCTGAATGGCTCACGAAAGGGAAAACCATCTTAATCCCCAAATCCACGGAAACGGAGAAACCACAAAACTATAGACCTATAACCTGTCTCCCTACGATCTACAAAGCCTTTACTGCAATAATATCGCAGAGATTGAGTAAGCACCTGGAAAATAACAACCTGTTTCCAGAAGAGCAGAAGAGATGCTACAAGGGCTCATACGGCTGCAAAGACCAATTATTGATCAATAAAGCCATAACTGAAGACAGCCGCAGAAAGAAGAAAGGTGGACTACCAAAAGGCTTTCGACAGTGTTCCCCACACGTGGATTCTGGAAACACTAGCCATAAACAAGGTGGCACCAATTATTATAAAATACATAAGGCACTCAATGAACAAATGGCAGACAGTGCTACAGCTCCAAACAGAAGAGGGACTTGTGAAAACGAAAGCCATCTCCATTAGAAGAGGAATATTCCAGGGAGCCACGCTATCTGCACTCCTGCTCTGCCTGGTACGCACACCTTTAACTGAATTGCTAAATAGAACTGGATGCGGTTACAAATGCTTCGGAAAAACAGTCAGCCACCTTTTATATATGGATGACCTAAAATTATATGCAAAAAATGACAAAGAGTTAGAAACACTACTACAGACAGTACACGGCTTTACCAAGGAAATAGATATAAAATACGGATTAGAAAAATGTGCCAAAGCAACCTTGAAAAGAGGAAAATTAGTTAAAAGTAGCAATATTACACTAGATAAAGCCAATGAAATAAGAGAACTAAATCAAAGCCAACCATATAAATATTTAGGAGTCAATGAACTAGATAGGATACAACATACACAAATGAAAGAAAAAATAAAGAAAGAGTACTATAGACGAGTTAGATCAATACTAAAAACAGAGCTCAAAGCTAAAAACAAGATAATGGGTATCACCACTTTAGCTGTCCCAGTTATAAGCTACAGCTACAACATCCTTAACTGGACACTAAACGAACTATCTAAAATAGACAGAAAAACAAGAAAAATAATGACAGGATATAGGATGCACCACCCAAAATTTGACATAGAAAGGCTATATATACAACGCACAGAAGGTGGCAGGGGTCTTAACAGCTAGAAAACTATTATAAAATAACCACCATAGGACTGCAAAAATACCTACTCCAGAAGCAAAGAAAATTAATACAAATAGCCACAAAACACGAGCCAAACAAAAAAACTGTTTTCAGTATTTAAGGAAGCTGACAAATACAAACAAGAAATCAATCTACCTAACAAATACGAAGAAGAAGAAGAAGAAGAAGAAGAAGAAGAAGAAGAAGAAGAAGAAGAAGAATAAGAAGAAGAAGAAGAAGAAGAAGAAGAAGAAGAAGAAGAAGAAGAAGAAGAAATAACAAAAGCTATAAAACAAATGAAATCCAAACTAAAACTAGAACAGCAACGGACCCTGATAAAACGATGGCAAGAAAAGCCCCTACAAGGTAAATACTGGGCTAAACTAAATGCAAAAGAAATAGACAGAGAAAAATGCCAGCAATGGTTGAGAAGCTCAGGACTCAAAGCAGAGATTGAAGGATTTTTAATTGTTGCACAAGACCAAAGCCTCCCCACCAGAAATTACCAAAAACATATAATGAAAAGAAACATAACAAGTAACTGTAGAATATGTGGAGATGGACAAGAAACAATAAATCATATTATCTCTGGCTGCCCAGTCCTGGCTAAGAAGGAATATATTCACAGACACGACAGAACTGGGACCTATATACACTGGAAGCTATGCTAACACTATGGAATAACAACAGAAAAAAGATGGTATAAACACACGCCAGAAAAGGTCACAGAAAACGAGAAAGCAACCATACTCTGGGATATGCCAATACACACAGATAGAGAAATTAAGGCAAATAGACCAGATATAGTTGTCAAAGATTATGAAGAAAAAAATGCTTTCTAATTGATGTATCAATACCAGCAGATGACAACGTCTCTCTAAAATAAATGGAAAAAGTTTCAAAATACAAAGACCTGGAAATAGAGGTAACTCGAATGTGGAATCTAAACCACAAACAATTCCTATTTTTGTAGGTGCTTTATGTATAATAAAAAATATTCAGACAAATACATAACAAAAACACCAGGACTTACACATATATATAACATACAAAAAATTGCACTACTAGGCGCAGCACACATCCTACGCAAAACACATTCAATACAGTAACCATAAGAGCACCACAGCAAACCACAGCACATACCCAAGGCGCACAGAGCTGCGCTCGGTAGTGAAGTGAAAGCACGTTATAAAAATAAAACCACTGAACAATAATAATAATAATAATAATAATAATAATAATAATAATAATAATAATAATAATAATGATAATAACAACAACAATAATAATAATAACAACAACAACAACAACAACAATAATAATAATTTCTCCGATAGACACAAGACTTGAAAATTTACGAGAAGGAAGAAGTCGGTTTCATTGACCCCAGTGCTTAGCTGGTACTTATTTCATCGACTCCGTTAGATTGAATCCAAAGTCAACATCGGTGGAACAATATTTCAGTACGTAAAGACGGACGAAATGTCCCAAAATTTTTTTGTGCCATTGTGCTAACGATTCTGCCAGCGCTCCGCAGTAATAATAGTAACAACAACAATAATGCAGGTCCAGAAACTACTAGAAGAGAGAATAAAACTATCTTCAATGTTTTAAGATGCTTAGTCAGATTGAAATAAATGATATTTTTTCCTTTTAAATTATACTCTTCAGGCAATGAATCCTTGGGAATTGGCATCTAAGATGTCCATTTAGTGGTTATAAACAACAGAGGAAAAAATAGTCTTCAAAGTGGTTGGAATTGAGACAAAAATGTCGAAGATGAAGTCAAGAAACCAAAAAACCGGTGTCACTCTGTCGCCAAAGCTGCAGATGTGTTTTGATGCGAACTTAAAAAAAAAAAGATTATAGAGAAACTTAGAGTGTGTATAAGATCCAAGATTCCTTATAAAGTGCTTTTATTTCATTGTACGGCAATACAGACCAAGCACACATGGCTCGGGCGTTACAAAAATAATTTAGTTAAAGCATTGAAAAATCTAGTTTTACTTCAGAACGTGTCACTGCCCTTAAGCATTCAGTAATACTTCACTCTTGTTTGGTCAATGATAATTAACACTAGTATATTTATTGGCAAGTCCCATTTATAGTATAACGTCCGTCTGAAGCTTCGACAGAATCATTAATAATATTGTTCTACACAACCATGAAACTTACCTCTACACTTAGATGCATTGGAGGATGTGTCAAAAGTCATCAAGTTGGAGCAGCCGAAGTGAACTAGATGCATAAACACATATTTACTGCGTCCATGAATAATATTCAGCGTCAATCAAAATTAATATTTATGAAGTCTGTCTTCGAACGTAGTCACAACAATTAAGTGAACTGTTCAATTACGCCCAGTTATAAGGCTTAATCAGGGTTAGATGTCATATATAGGATAACTCCAGGCCGTTTCCATTCCTTTTTTTATCTATTTACCATATCCTTCTGCCGATATATCAGTCTCTATGTCTCTCTGACTTTCTGCATGCCTGTCTACCTATATATGTTGTTCTAACGCTCACATGCATATCTGCATGCAAATGGTGTCAATTTGCATACATGTATGCGTATGGAATACGCATTAAAACACGCATTCAATATATTTACTGAGCGCTCATCTTTTTACTTGAATTTATATTTAAAAAACTTGAAATTTTTCTCTATGATATTGCTTTCAGTTGAAACACAATTTCTATACTTTTGTATTTTAACTGGCATATCAGTTGATATAGTCAGGGTGTTGTACAGCGATCACTTGCACATCTGTCGTTTGGCTCATAGGTACAGGTAATTTTGATTTGAAGGAGGGAGTGTGCTAATGTACAGTACGAACAGTTGATCATCTGCACAGGTTGTACAGCAAGGAATTGCAGAATCGTCTTTCTGTCTGGAGAGGCTATACTTTTGCGTTGCACTCATGGTATATTCCTTCAAACACATATATTGCACCAGTCTGCAACTCGAATTACTTGTGTACTTCTGATTATACGCGCGAATACTGTAACTTTTCTTATAGGAAAACGTATTGTATTAGCCAATCACGTATATTTCATAAATTTAATAGAGGTTTCTCTAATTATACTAATATGATGTACATTTGTTGTCTTATACGCACAAATCTATACATTACCATTTATATGTAGACATTTTATACATATTCAAACATACATATTGCATACATTTATTACGCGTTCATCAGGATTTGCTAAATTGTTATTCCCCAATAGATTGGATAATAACTAGCCTTACAAAGTGACACCACTAACAAATCACCGTTCAGATTTGACATCGTGATTTACATTCGTAACAGTTATACATTATAAATGTTTGTTACTGCTCTATTCGCACTGTTCTTTGTTTTTAGCAGCCGTCTCGCTTTCATTTTCAATTGCAATTTAGCTTTCTGCATATAAATTATTCAATGCACCATGCGATTTAACCTGCAATCATTCATACAAGTGTGATGCTCTTCATTTCAAGATAGAAACAAAAATTAGTATGTTATGATGACAAATAGCAATTGTTGAACTTTGTCGTCCCTTTGTCAGTCTTTCTACTGATGGTATTCGTCTGATCTTCTAAACTTTATGCTAACCCTCATATAAATCTAATCAAAATGATCAGGTTTCGTTTGTGTAACACGCTCGCTTTCTCTAATTTTCAATTCAAATTATGCATTTGCCATGGCAAAATTTCGATGCATGTATAACTTCTCTCTAAACACATGGAAGTAGCCATGAATCCCCTCTGTTATTAATGGAATTCATTATCTTCATTTTTTTAATGCCCTCATATTCAATACTGGTACGAAGGGCATCCATGTGCAATGTGTCATGTATCTAATTTCATACCATATTGACTCATATACCAGCTAAACGCATTTCTATTCTCATCTACTAATTCATTCAATATCATGCTAAACATTACTCCACCCTTGATATTCAGATGTTTCTAGCACACTAAATTTTTTCCAGCATGCATTGTATATTACTCAGTAGAACGTGCAATTAATGTTTCCTGCACTCAAACCTCAACGTCTTCATTTCCTCTTTTTCCCTTTCTCATGTATTAAATCCTTGTAAGATAAAGAGTCCAATTCAGAAAAGGAGTATAAAACTGAGACTATATCAGCAATATCTGAATTAAGTATTTACAAAGGATTGTCAACTAAGTATAAGTATTACTACCTCTTCTATATCCTGCCCCACGTTGGTATAGATACATTATGCAATCGGAGGTTTAATCAATGTGTTCACATGACATACTTCGCGAGACTACCAAAACGCTCTTATTCTTTTTGTTGGCCACACAGGGTCTAACACAGAGTGGACAGCTCATGATGGGGACAGAAAAAACAAGATGAAAAGGATGACTTAGATAAAATGATAAATGGAATTAAGTCGTTTGGGCCCAACTTCAAGCGACTTCATTGAACCAGTTAATACAACTTGATTTTTAAAACTTTATTTGTGACAGTTTAAAACCTTATTTATAAATGTTAACTTTCATCATTCCGAAGAATGTTTATGTAAAATTCCTCTCAAAGTTCAAAATAGCTTAACCTTTTCTGGTATTGTGCTGGTGTCCATTTTCTTGACCCGCCACTCATAGTCCTTCTCATAATCTTGTACTCTCGAAACATATTATGGGTCTACCACCGCACAATGAATGTACTCGGGCAACCCCTAACTTCTGTTATATTCACTTTTATCGCTCTGTACCACGAATCTATCTCATTATAAAGCTTTTCATTTTATCCGTTGTACAGTGTTACATATTTTTTTCTCGGAGGGCAAGGGTGGGGAAGTCAGGGGTTCCTGTGTGCTTGTGCTTGTCTGTGTGTCGGGTGGGGCATGGACAGAGTTGGTGTCTGTAGAGGGAGGTTGGGGGTAGAGTGGGTATGAGTGAGAGTTGGGTGGGTGTGGGATGGGGGTTTTCGTTTACAAAGTGTGCTTTTTTCCTTCTCTTCTTTTTTCCAGCCATTTCCTTTCCGTTCTTTTCTTCGTTCACCTCCTCTTCCTCGGCGATTTCTTCCTGCTCTCGGGTTTCTCTGCAGTCTTCGTGGGTGGCGGAGGACAGTCTGCTCTAATGTGGCCTTTCAGGCCACATTTATTACATCGCGGGATCCTGCCTTCTATTCCGACCCTGAATGTCACCTCTTCGACCGTAATGGTCTCGACCATGTTTGCAAGGTCTTCTGGGGGCCGCCTGGATTATCTTATTTAGACTCTACCCTTGCCAGTTCGTAAGGGGCGTTTTCGTGGCCTGGAGGACCACTACCTTCCCTTCCGTGCCCATCAGTATGGCAGCTGCTATCCAGGCTACATCGGGTTCTGGGAGTATATTTTCTACCCTAACCATGCAAGCACGTCTGCCAAGGTATATGGGTAGAAACACCACTTCATCCGTTTTTAAGTGTATTGCTGAGTGTAGCCTTGCAGTAGCTACCTCCCGGAACTGCGCCTCCACCATTCCAAACTTTCTTTCTCTGGCAAGGTAAGAAAACCCTTGTCAGATTGGTTTTAATGCCTTTTCAATTTGAGCAGTTGACGTGGTTTCAATTTTCCTTTTCGTTGCTGAGTAAGTCCTGTAAATAATATTTTTTTCTTTTAAAATTTCCTTCAGGGGTCACTTTTACGTCATTCCCTTCCCTTTTAAGCATTTCTTTAAATTTACTCAACTTCTCCACACACACATTTTCTCTTTCACCACCACTGCATAATTCCTCATCTCCATTGATTTCTTTATTCTCTTCAGACTTTTAACCAGCTCTTCCTCAGACGACGTAAAATCTGAAAAATATCTCTAACGTAGGTATTCCATTGCGAAAGCACGAATCTACGAAACTCCTCCATCAAAAAAGAGGGAAGACATCGAACAATACCGCTCACTTTCTAGTCTCTTCCGCCACTCGTTATCTTTGCTTAATCTAATTTGCAATTGATATAAATAAAGACAAAACTGATTTAACAGTATGTCACTCGGTTTATTAGTAACAACACGCTCATCTTAACAGTGTAAGCACCGACTCGCAGAAAGGTGCATTTATTTGTTTATCCCTTCACTCACTTTTATAGCAGCTTCTGTTTCTTAGAAAATAGATAAGTGCGTACATCATGTATGCTACTTCAGCTGTAACAATTGGTTTTCCCATATTCTTAGATACATCAACACACAAATACAATTTTGTTGGCACTCTGTCGCTTACGGCATCGAGGGTTCCAGTTGATCCGATCAACGGAACAGCCTGCTCGTGAAATTAACATGCAAGTGGCTGAGCACTCGAGAGACACGTGTACACAGTGTGGCAAGGCTAACCCTTTGAATTACAGGTACAACAGAAACAACAGGAAGTAAGAGTGAGAGAAAGTTGTGGTGAAAGAGTACAGCAGGGTTCGCCACCATCCCCTGCCGGAGCCTCGTAGAACTTTTAGGTGTCTTCGCTCAATAAACACTCACAATGCCAGGTCTGGGAATCGAAACCGCGATCCTATGACCGCGAATCCGCTGCCCTAACCACTGGGCCATTGCGCCTCCACACATGCATACAAACGCGTTTGGTTAATATCAAGACTATCGCTTTCACCGGTTTTATGCAACGTACACAGATCCTGTGTGACAACAATCAAGCCCATCTGTTACGAATACTCTAATCGGCAGCATCCTTCAATCACCACCAGTTTCGACACCATCAAATGGTCCTGGAGTTCCTTTAGTGGAGTTCACACTGTTACTATCGATCGGGACAATCCCAGATTTAAGGATGAATATTCCACTTTGTACGAACAGTTCGGAGGCCCTAAGAAATAACATGCCTTCAACTTGTTCTCCACTTACTAATCACTAGCAAATATACGGCACAATTACTAGTTTATTTAATGCTCTCAGTGACCCAAATATTGACCAAGAGTCTCACCTTGTTGTTGATCTCCATATCTCAGGAACTTTTCCCTTTGGATCCTTTCAAAGTAACGCGACTTACTTCATGACCAATATTTATATTCGCAAATATGCGCAATAAGCGAATAAGCGAAAGACAAATATGCGCAAAAAGCAATAAGCGAATTGCAAATTCACACTCAATCACTTTACTTCGTTGATATATGAATGAAATAACACTCACTGGTATACGAAAGGAAGACATCTCTTAATTACGTATAACGTCAGGATAGCCATAGGTATTGCGAATATGTATGTACTATATATGCCAAACACCAACTGCTATATATTATATACCGAATACAAAATGTGATATGTTATTAAATCTGTCCGTATGTGCTTTTTTGTCCAGTTTTTAGAATCTTGTTTCTTAATATGTTTTTCGTGTGTATATATATGTACTCATAGTTTGTGTTTATCGTGTGTATGTTTTGTGTGTGTGTGGGGGGGGGGGGGTCGCGATTAGCGTTCGTTGACTGTCTCCAAATAGTTTTAATTGAACATATAAATTTTAGTGATTTCATAAAAATGCCTATTGACACCGGTTCATATCTCTTATACTTATCTATTCATCATGAAAAATTGATATACACTTAACAGAAATTAATTGAAGAAGATGTGGATATACCACAGTGACACCAGATATAAGTTTCTTCAGAAAATTACAGACGAAACTAACTCTAGCATTAACTTTGTTTGGAAGGGTATATAATGTTAGCTAAATTCTCCATTTACTTAAAGATATAGCACGTGTGGTATATCTGATCTAAATCTAAGTAATGACCGTTGACTGGATACTGTTCAATTTTTTTTTTCTCCGTGTTTTTCTCCTTGTCTCCGTATTCCTTCTGTTGAAGAGCGTAGCTCGAAACGTCAAAGACTTTTCGTATTCCCGAGCGTCATATTAATACATCCTTTTATTATTTACACCACCTGTCCTCGTCTGTTGTTGTTTTTCGTATATTCTCCCATATATATATATATATATATATATATATATGTGTGTGTGTGTGTGTGTGTGTGTGTGTGTGTGTGTGTGTGTGTATTCACGCAGGAATAGCCGTGTGGTAAGAAGCTTCCTTCCCAACCATATTGTTCGGGTTCAGACCCACTGTGTGACACCTTATACAAGTGTCTTGTACTACGGCCTCGAGCCGACCAAGCCCTTGAGAAGGGATTTGGTAGATGGAAACTGAAAGAAGTAAGTTGTATATATATATATATATATATATATATATATATATATATATATATATATATGGCGGGTTTCTTTCAGTTTCCGTCTACCAAATCCACTTACAAGGATTTGGTTTGCCCGAGGCTACAGTAGAAGACACTTGCTGAAGATGCCACGCATACTGGCACAGAATTTTTTTTCTTTTGCCCTTATTTATAATTGTTTATAATTCTCACCTTAAAATGTATTTTATTATGCTGGCCACTGATGACGTTTTGGGGAAAAAAATTTCCCTGATATATATACATAGACATACACCCATAAATACACACACCTATATATAGACATACGTACATATAAAAGGCACACACACGCTCGCGCACTTACATTTCGTACATACGTATACAGCTTTAATAGTAATAATTTCTGATTCACACATAGAACTAACAACTTTGAGGGAGCTGTGTTAGCTGACACATCGATTGGCACTTCTTTATTTTATTGATATCAAACGCATGAAATGCAAAGTTGACGTTGTCCCGATTTGAGATCAGAACGTAGAGAAAGAGAGAGGAAGAAACGCATCATAATTTTTCTTATTATTTACCAATTATGCAACAGCTGTATGAAATGCATCACAAATAATGCCATTGTAGATCATGACACTGAAATTACAATTCTCTAATGAAATTTTAACAGATGATATCAGTAGTAATAATACGTTTCATCTCAAATGCAAGGCAAAACTGAAATATATAGAAAATTTGAGGAAATAGTTGACGATAAATACTTTGAATTGTATTAATAAACAAACTTAGTTTTATACAAAGTTATCTTGCTAAATGATGCTACTTTTATTCTTTAAAAAACGGACTTTTAATGTCACAAACGAGTAAACTGAGATGGCTACTCCTGAGATTACAAAAAATATATTGTACATCTGAATGTGGTAATAAATAATTTCGTAATGTAAATCATATATTAAATCCTATACCTTACATCATTGCCTGTATCAAGCTTTGTAAGATAAATCATATAGACAAAACATAATTTTGGGGAAAACCATAAAATGTCATTTTACAGTAGTTTTTTAATGTTTTGGTTTATGGTATGCTATATATCAAAGTGAATATATTTTCAAATTGATTTGAAAGTGTGATAACATGGTGGCATTTCGTGATTATTTGATGAAAAACTACAACATAAACAACATATATTATACATTAATGTTCTTAAAAAATTTCAAATGAATACAATATACGGCATGTTTATAAATTTCGCCTATCTGTAATAGTGATAATTTAATTATGTCTAACTTTAAACAGACTTTTTTCACTTAGACACTATATCCAATTTATTCATTCAATGTAGAAAAAGTAGCGATCTGATAGAATAGTTACCGCTCCTGAAAAATTGCTTAGCGGTATTTCTGCCACCTTTATGTCCTTAGTTCAAATGCCATCGGGGCTGATTTTTTCTCTCATCAATCGTGGTCGATAAGATAAATACCAGCTGAACACTGGGGACTAATGAAATCGACTTAACCCATGCCCCGAAAGTTCTGATCCTGTCTCAAAATTTAAAACCAATACTGCTAATATTTTGGTTGAGAGTTTCCTTTCACAACATTGGTGGCGCTTTGAAGAGGTGATATTCTATGGTGAAGATGTATTTTAGTTGATCCGATGTATGTGGCTGTACAAGAATAGGTCAGCTGGTATGCGTGTGTATGTGTGTTTGTGCGTATGTGCGGATGTGTGCGCGCGTGTGTGTGGGAGTGTGTGTGTGTGCGCGCGTGTGTGTGAGTGTGTGTGTGCGACACGGGCTCTTGTACGTTTGGTTTGGTCTAGATTATCAACAGAATCTCGAGCACCAATCATTTATCAATTTGTTGTGAAGTTTACCCTTGTAAAGAGAATTACGTATACATAACTACATATAAACGAGTAATTATATGGCGAGTACATATGCTTACACACATACACCCACACACACACACACATATATATATGATTACTATTCGTTGGTAATCTGAGCTTCAAGCGTGATGCTAATCTTCAGCTATTTAAAATTCAAATTGGTTGAAGATTAGCATTACATTTGAAACTCAGAGTACCAACGAATTGGAGTCAAACTGTTGTGATCCATACATGTAACTCTCAATAAATGTGTTGATTGCCCTTCTTCCTTTTGCCCACTCACTCATATATGCATATATAATAATAATAATAATAATAATAATAATGATACTACTGCTACTACTACTACTACTACTACTACTACTACTACTGATGATGATGATGGTGGTGATGATAATGATGATGATGATGACGAGGAGGATGATGGTGGTGATGATGATGATGATGATGATGATGATGATGATGATGATGATGATGATGATGATAAAAAGTGAGAAGAAAAGAACCAGACTTCGGTAATAGGTAAATAGCGGATTATTTATATATGTATAATTTAGGACAATAAGTAAATTGTCATAATTGTACTCTTTGTGGCTACGTTTGTCTCGTTAGAAAATGCATTTTGCTATTGAAATATTTTTTTTTCTTTTGAGATGTGTGAATATTTTGCAGGCATTTTGAGTTCAATACATCCCTTTGCACATATTTAAATATGAATATCTTTCAGCGTTCCATTTATTCGAATAATATGAAATGCACATTAAAACAGGAATAGGTGTTAAATGATCAGACATTAGGAAACACATAAAGTGACGAAAAGTGTATTAAAAGTTACAGAAAAGAAGACCGTCAATAAAAGAAATAGGAAGCAGGTCAGACGTTTGGGTGTTTGAGAAATATATCATTTACCACAGAAATTGTAATAGATATTAGGGAAGTGATACATGTTTGTAATTGACCTTGTTATTGAATATTTCTATTTCATTATGAGTATCCGTAAATGTAGATTGGGGAAGTTACGAAATGCATTAGCAAGTATTAAATGAATTCAAAAGTACTTTTCTGATATTGGAGAAAACTGTATGGATGGATAGAATGCATTAGAAATTTTATAATATTGCCGATCGGATATGCCATAATAATTTTAAGTGGGAGACGAAATTGCATTAGAGCAATTTTCAAAGTTTTATAATAGGTAATGATCAGCTGCCATATGTAATATTTATGTGATATCTTATGCACGTAAGACATGGAGTTTCAGATAAGCTTGTTAGCGTATATACTGTTGTGACAGCATGGGTTAGTAGCGTATATGCTGATGTGACAGCAGGGGTTAGTAGAAAGATATAACAAATAAAATTATTGAACATTACAACATATTAATCACAGATGTACGTTACAAATATAAGTTTCTAAATATTTAGGTGAATATAAGCGACTGACATATGTGAACTTTTGACAGCCAATATATTATTACCAATTCTTGCTTTAATACGATAGTCTGAAATGTTTTGTATGCTGTAATAACATTCCATGCGTAATCGAATAAATAAACAGTTAAAATTAAATCAGCAAGTGTGTAAGTGTACACGTGTGTCTATGTGCTTTACAATTTAGGCTCAAGGACAGCAATTCCGAGTGGGTGCGTGTTGTACTTTTAGTTTTACGATTTTCATTCCTGGTTTTCATTGGAAATTTCTCTCAAATATGAGGCTTTCATATCTTCATTAATATTTACATATCTCTAAATACTTATATCACTAACAGACTTTCGTTCAAAATTTTAACAATGACTTTACATATTTTAAATATACATATTTCAATGAAAGATCATTTCTATTGTCACATATGCACGTGTATTAACACACACACACACACACACACACACACACACATACACACACGCACACACATGCGCATATAGTAGCGATCAAAATAAGAGAACGATTAATATTTTTATAATGTCGGAAAAGCTAGTGGAGGTACTAATTAGTAATAGATTTCGTAAAGAAGTTTAACCGTTAGCTAAATTCTCTGAAAAATCTAAGTTTGAACAATTGTCTTCATAAAAGTTAATAACACTAACACTAGTTGCGTCCAAATGTCTTATGTGCAAAATGCGAGAACGATCAGACCAACAAATGCTTCAATTAAATCAAAACCATAATAATGATTGATAGAAATGTAAATATGAACTTAATACAGTTAGTATGATATTTGTAGACCGTTGTTGGAGAACTTTGCTGCAGATCATCGAATGCCACAGGTCACTACAAATTTCCTGCAAAAGTCAGGTTTTACTTTCTTCCATTCCTCTTCTGAAATCTCCCATAAATTCGTAGTAGTAGTTTGTGTTACTTTGTCTCCAAGTATTTTCCAAAGGTTTTCAATTGGTTTAATTCTGGAATTTCTGCTGGCCCCTTCATTGCTTGGATGTTTTTTTTTTCCCTAAAGAATCCAGCGACACGCTCTGCATTATGACAAAGGGCGTTATCTTGCATGAAAATGCACTCTTGATTCGAAAATGTTTGTAATGATAGGATCAGATGCTGTTCAACCAAATTCAAATAGATGTTGGAATTTATATTCCCTTTAATCTGCACTAGAGGGCAAACTCCTTCAGAAGAAATCATTCCGTACACCATAACGCTTCCTCCTCCAAAATTGGCAAATTTCTTCAAGCAGTGCTGTTTTATGCAATGGCTCCACCCTTATTGCAGCCCCTATTTGTCCCATGTACTTCTCAAAATGTTTACATATTGTTCCCAGAACTCCGACAATTATTGGTACTACTACCGCCTTTTTCATCGACCACAACTGCTTACTACAACTACTACTACTACTACTACTACTACTACTACTACTACTACTACTACTACTACTACTACTACTACTACTACTACTATTATTATTATTATTAGTCAAAACGAAGAGCGCGATTTTAGATGTTTTATTTTTTGAACAACATTTCGACAGAACGTCTGTCTTTCTGAAGTTCAAACCAAAAGGTGATTGAAAATTCAAAATTTCAGAAACCAAACGTAGACTATGAACGTGAGTAATCAGCGTCCATACGTTGATAGAATGACATCATCAGCTTTTGTCAGTTTTTTAATAAGCAGAAAGAAAGAAAGAAAAAGGAAGACGACAGAAAAAGAAAAGAAAAAGAGAGAAAGAAGAATATTCAATCAAACAGTTTTGTATAAATTTGATGATATTCTCCTGTCATCTTATTCATTCCCCCAGGGCGTGATGCCAATAACCCGCAAACATATTTCTCCTCATACATTCTGAGAAGTGAAAGTGGGGTACATTCAGGATATTTTTTGAGAATGTGCACTTTCAAATCTTCTTCAAAATTGCAGCCGCTTGAAACGAAATGTTCAGCAAGTTCTGTTGAACTACTGTTCTTGTGCCTGACGTCGAATCTGTGCCCATTAAACCTTTTGTTTAATTGTTCCGTTGTACAACCAACATAAATCAAGTTATGTTTCGTGCATTCTGCACCGTACACTAAATGGGAATCTTTGCAGTTTCCCCCTTCTGTATAAATCATAACATTTCTATTATGATTTTTGATGGTATTCACTTCACTCATGTTGTTGCACAATGAACAGGGCTTACCTCTCTTGCGGCTGTTCTTTAAGGTACAGCGTGTAGATACTCCAATGTTCGTTTTCTTGGAGTCAGATATAGAGGTCAATAATTATTTTATGTTCTTATTCCGTCGAAAGGCTACAATGGGCGGCTGAAGAAATGTTTGTTTGAAACTAGGATATTTTTTCACCACATGTTGGTGACTTTCATGCAACACTTTTGAAATGCCAGCGAAACGTCGGTTCCAGTTAATCACTAAAGGAATTCTGTAATCTGTTGTATTTTGTTTGCTAAGATTAGGCATGTAGCAAGTGAAATAGCTAAGATTAGCAAAGATAGTAAAACCTACATGCCTAATCTTAGCAAACAAAATACAACAGATTACAGAATTCCTTTAGTGATTAACTGGCACCGACGTTTCGCTGGCATTTCAAAAGTGTTGCATGAAAGTTACCAACATGTGGTGAAAAAATATCCCAGTTTCAAACAAACATTTCTTCAGCCGCCCATTGTAGCCTTTCGACGGAATAAGAACATAAAAGAATTATTGACCTCTATATCTGACTCCAAGAAAACGAACATTGGAGTATCTACACGCTTTACCTTAAAGAACAGCCGCAAGAGAGGTAAGCCCTGTTCATTGTGCAACAACATGAGTGAAGTGAATACCATCAAAAATCATAATAGAAATGTTATGATTTATACAGAAGGGGGAACCTTCAAAGATTCCCATTTAGTGTACGGTGCAGAATGCACGAAACATAACTTGATTTATGTTGGTTGTACAACGGAGCAATTAAACAAAAGGTTTAATGGGCACAGATTCGACGTCAGGCACAAGAACAGTAGTTCAACAGAACTTGCTGAACATTTCGTTTCAAGCGGCTGCAATTTTGAAGAAGATTTGAAAGTGCACATTCTCAAAAAATATCCTGAATGTACCCCACTTTCACTTCTCAGAATGTATGAGGAGAAATATGTTTGCGGGTTATTGACATCACGCCCTGGAGGAATGAATAAGATGACAGGAGAATATCATCAAATTTATACAAAACTGTTTGATTGAATATTCTTCTTTCTCTCTTTTTCTTTTCTTTTTCTGTCGTCTTCCTTTTTCTTTCTTTCTTTCTGCTTATTAAAAAACTGACAAAAGCTGATGATGTCATTCTATCAACGTATGGACGCTGATTACTCACGTTCATAGTCTACGTTTGGTTTCTGAAATTTTGAATTTTCAATCACCTTTTGGTTTGAACTTCAGAAAGACAGACGTTCTGTCGAAATGTTGTTCAAAAAATAAAACATCTAAAATCGCGCTCTTCGTTTTGACTATTTACCTTCGTGAAGAGTTACGTCAATCCTTTTTTTTAAATATTATTATTATTATTATTATTATTATTATTGTCTTGATGTTTCAGGAGATCTTGGACAGTGGGGTTCCTCCATTATCTCTTCAGGAAATCCTGTATCAGACAGACTACATCTCTTTCATCCCCTCCCCATTTCTTTAGGCTTTGTATACTATGCATATTTCCCTTTCTTTTTCTTGCATATCGTGTACTCTAAATTCTCTATTTTATCGTTTTATTACATGTAAACCCACACACTTTATACCTATTTTGTGTTGCCCCTCCACATCCTTCGCCCTGGTAGCAAATAAATGAAATTTTATTATTATTATAATTTTTCTCTTTTTAACACAGATTTTGTTGTAATTCCTGGAGTCTTGCATTAGTAGAGGGCTTGCTACCTGCAGATGCTGGTACTATGCTATCCATTCTTTTGAGCTATCTAATACTTTCTCGATTATTTTGGCCGTGCCAAGGAGGCAAACCTTTTGTAAAATTCCTACTGGTCACTCTTTTCCGATTTCGTTTATATTTCCCTTGATTGAAAAGGGCATTATCGAATGATCGATATATGTGTATACACCCCACATATCTCTAGCAAAAAGTACTTCATTTAGTGTGACAGTCTCCGTTTGCGTAATGTATATATTACAAATTCTTAATACTTACTGGGTTTCTAACACGTAGCATTTAAATATGCAATGTACATAAAAATATCAATAGTTTATCCACGATACAAACTTATTGGTTTATTGACATAGTCCTATAAGTCTTTGGTTATTTCTCTAGCTACATTTGCGGTTCTGATGCATTTCTTCTGAAATCCCTCATGTTGATCTTCTTACAAGTTATACATTTTAATGCCAAACAGTAAAACGTCAAAGTTATATAAGTGTTTATATATATACATAAACACACACAAACACATACACACACACATACACACACACACACACACACACACACACATATATATATATATATATATATATATATATAAAAAATTAAGGGATCAGCAACAGGTTGCTTCACCTGTTGCTGATCCCTTAATTTTTTTTATAAATTTATAAGAACTTTTAAATAAGTTCCAGACCGATAATGGTGCTTACATACCGAAGGGCTTGGTAAAATTATTAATTATTAATTTATTAATAAATTGATAATCCTTTACCCTTCTAATTATATATATATATATATATATATATATATATATATATACACACATACCGGTGAGCACATAAATGCAAAGTAAGGTGGAACAAATAGTATTCGAATATCAAAGGTAGAGAAATATGCTCTTATTAATTCTGGAAAAATATTACAAAGTTGTTACTAAGAGTAACACGTTCCCGTCTGTCGGACAGTTGAGATGCAAACAACTGTTCGCCGACAGCCGTCCAACGAACGAGAATATGAAACTCTGTGTAACAGATGTATGATAATTTTGCAGCTTTAGTTCACCCCACCCACCACTATATTTGCCGGACGCTGCCCCAGCTTATTATCACTTATTATCACTTATATTATCACTTATATTATCACCTTAAAATCACTTGGACGGAAAGAATAGGAATTCTGTAGACCAGGTCAAAACAGTACTGAGAGGAGAAGTATTTTCCGTCGTGATAACGAAGGAAAGTATATTTTAGATTAAAAAAAAACTTTGTTTATTTTAATTTTGAAAAATAAACATTATAAAAAATCGCATTATTTAAGGGACGACCGAATAACATGCTTTTAAAGTTGATTTAAATTAGGAAAACAAAATGTGATTACCATATTTCTTCTTTGGCTTCATACGATATAGTTTTGGTTCATCGAATTAATTTAAATAAATGGAATAGCGCAAGTATACCTGATGTTTTCTTAGAAAACTATCGTAAACATTTACTGAATCATTTGCATTTAATTGAGATGAAAACATAGAATCATATGTTTTGTTCTAAGTGAATTTAACAGGTGACCGTTTCATTTCATTTTAGCAAATGTATTCATCGCACTGAATTCATGCCATTTAACACACGGTTTCAAATGTTAAATTTGGAACTGTAGATACTGCAATTTTTATATGTTTTATGATAAGAGTTTGGGCTTTATAAAAGTACGCTGGCATCATGTGCAAATACTAGAAAAAACATTGTATTTTGCTTTATTTCAAATAACAATTTATTTTTCCGTTTCTTTTTGTAACCAGCTGCTTAACAGACAGAATACATTTATGATTTCTTGTCCCAAAATAATTTACTGTTCTGGCAAAATTTTATCTGACACCTGCTTTCTGCTCTGCTACTTACAATAATATTGCATAGTTTCGTTTAATCATGCAGAAGGAACTTTATATTCATTTCAGATAGATTTTCTTCATAGTATAGAATCTATTCTGATGTAGTATTAATAAACCATATGCTAAACTAAGCATTTATCTGTTACATGAATCATTAAACTTTCTTGAAATTTGTGAGGTTATGAAATACGGTATATCTACACAATTCTTCCTATAAAGTATTATTTCATTATTATTTGAAGACTTTCAAATGAAACAGGGTAATCCAAATATCTGATTATTAAACAGGGTAATCCAGAAATCTGATTAATAAAAATGCTAGAATTGATATCCATTTTCAATATGTCATCTGAAAAGATACGACACGTTATATAATATATTTGTACACAGATATTTCATAATAGTCAGGGATTGAATATTTTAAGTGAGTAACTATATCGACATCATACAGATACATCCATAAATACTTCAGGCAAGGTATGCCTGGAAATTGTAATGCATAACAAGGAAATAGAAGTTGAGCATGAACACGCTTATGATACGACAGAACAAATGAATATTCTGGCATTCAGCATGTAAGCATGAAGGAGAAGATCTGAAAAAGATGATATGGAATAGTTCCAGCAGTCCTTAAATCTGAGCTAATGACTTGAATCGTCAGATTATGTAATTTGTATTCCCTCATTTATATTTAATTGAATCAACTTGTTATTAATGTCCGCTCTAAAGCGGAGAACTAGCAGAACAGTTAGTACGCCGGACGAAATGCTTGGTGACATTTGGCCCGTCCACATGTTATAAATTCAAATTCCACCGTGTTGGACTTCATCTTTAATTCTTTCGGGGTCGCAAAAGTGAGTACCAATTGAGTACTGAAGTCCACACAATAAACTAATCCCCCACCACCGAAACTGGTGGTCTTGGGACAAAATTTGAAGTCATTTAAAGTTTGTTTTAGAATTCAAAATTAGTTTTGTCTTCTCTTTCACCCTCAGAAACGCATATACGCGCGCACACAGACATACACATACACACACACAATCACACACATGTATCTTTTGATTGTTTCATCAATGCAGTATCGACATATTCGTCGAAGTTGAATATGCCTTCCATCCTTCCGACGTTGTAGTCGAACTAACAGACCTCAGTATTTTTTAAAGGCTGTTATTTATTCTATCGGTCTCATGCCGAATAATTCATTTACATAGCTAACTAAACCGATATTAGTTGCCTATTTGTGTGCGTGTGGTGATGGGGGTGGTATTCCCAAACATAAAGACAAATAGATACATACGCATAAATACAGCAGGCTTCTTACAGTTTGCCTCTACGAAATCCACTCACAAATCTTTGGTCAGCTCAAGGCTAAATAGGAAGATTCTCGTGTAAGGTGCCTCGCAGTAGAACTAAACCCAGAAGCATTAAG
Organism: Octopus bimaculoides; assembly: GCF_046866305.1. NCBI lineage: Eukaryota > Metazoa > Mollusca > Cephalopoda > Octopoda > Octopodidae > Octopus > Octopus bimaculoides. The sequence continues at coordinate 91,853,226 of NC_142930.1, read as the reverse complement.
TTGGGAAGCAGAGATCTTACCGCTGAGATATTTGTGGTTATATACACTCACTCACACCCATACGCATATGTATATATACGCACATACACACAAATAGACATGTACATATATATATATATATATATATATATATATATATATATATATATATATATATATATATATATACATACATACATATATGTGTATATATAAATATATATATATATATATATATATATATATATACATACATATATGTGTATATATATATATATATATATATATATATATATATATATATATATATATATATATATATATATATATATATATATATATATATATAATTGTTAATAGAGAGGGAAATATACTATGATAAAATTAATTTTAACTTAGGATATTCTTATTTAACAATTAATAAAGCTACATAAATGATATATTTTATTATATTGTATAATAAATAATAAATTACTTTCATGCCTCTCTTAATATCTATACATTTTTAAATTAATGGAAACATGAATGCTATTTTTAAACGTACGACCAAGTTTAATATAGGGATTAATTTAAAAATTGTATGTATATTAATACAGACATGTAAGTAATTTATTACCTATTATAAAATATAACAAATTAGTTATACATGTTTATTAGGCTGCGAAACTATTGTTCTTAAATAATAATATCCAATGCTAAAATAAATTTGATTATAGTATATGAGGGGGTACCAAACCGAACCAGAGACGTTCTCTGTAGGACAAGCCCATTGTACTGCGGGCTTTCGTCGCTAAAATCCACTTGATGCTAACCTCAAGCGTCAGTCTGTCGACCAGCGACTTCTATTGCCTTCGTACTGCTATGTGAACTGATCTTGGAAGACCATCAGCGAACAGTTGAGGAACTTATTTATATTAATGGTCTGTCTATGAGTTCCTGCCAAAGGACTTGTGTAAGGAATTGTGGATGAAAAGTGTTGCAGCAACGTTTGTGCCTTGTTTGCTCACGAAGACTTATCCTCTACCTGAATAGTTCATCAGAAGGAATCTATGCAATACCGATTTTGATTGCTAAATTTATCCACAACCACACCCGATAAATTGTATGCCAGTCGCCTTAAATGTGAAACATTATTTTGACAAATGATTTTAATATGTATAATGCCTCCCACTTGCTTTAATACCAACATATTTAAAAATCAATTAAGACTTTACTTCCATTTATATCTGTTAATAACTCTACAGGTGCTTCAGGTTATGGAGATCTGGTTTATACGGCCAAAAGTATAGGTTTTATATATTCACAAGTGAATTTTATATGGAATTATTATAAATGGAATAACTGCAGCCATATAAATGTAAAAAAAAAACAAACATTATAATACTTTACGTATATGCACACTCCAACGAAAGGAAAACAGTTTTTTTACAAAGTAGCGGCTGCAAAAATTAAGAAATTGATAATTAACGAGTACTCTACACACAGACTGAATGTGTAAAACTATAAATCAATATTTAGAGCATAGAGAAAACGTTTAGTGGTGTCGAAGTGTGATAGAAAAAGAAAAGCGTGGTAGCGGCTTCTGATATAATACTAAGTTACTGTGGAACAAATCAAATGTATTTGTTTATTTCTTTTCTTCCTAACTGAAACGGCAGCAATGTTGGTGTTGATTTCCGTCCTTTGCATATTTTCTTTTATTTAAGTTTCAGTCCAAAATCTGTGGTCAGTCTATAAACTTCGCTTCCATGTTAGTCAGATTCATCTTTGATTTTATTTTCTACAAATTTGTACTTGAACGTTTTTCATTGCTTACTGAATTTATTTGTGTTCGTGTTTAGTGTAATTCTGTTATCTGTATTTCTTTATTCCACACAATATTTCCATTTTTTATATATCTATTGCTCTCTTATATTCTAGTATTTTTTTGTTGCTGAACATCCACTGATCTTAAATAATTAATAACATAATTCAAAAGAGCAATTCCTTTGGTATTCCGCTAATATTTGAGTATCAAACGATGTATTCATTTTAAATTATATGCATCATGTACAAAATATTGATAGCTCATTTCCAGAAACTACTCATATTATCAGGATAAAGTATAACGTCAAACTCTTCTTGCATTTGGTTGTGATTTTTAGGCTTTAAATAATATAAATATGGTTAAATGTCTTCAACAAGGAATACAGCATTACTACAGATTCAGTTCGTTTGTTTTCTTGAATTTAGCATTGCTCATAAATAGAATTATATATATATATACATCTGTCTCTCCTTTCCCAAGCGTCCAGTAATACAATCTGTATAATGTCCTCGCGTTGTTGTATTTTGTTTTTTCTGTCGTTTTTCTTTTGTGAACCTATATATATATATATATATATATATATATATATATATATATATATATATGCATGTATGTATGTATACACATACAAATGAAATTGAATGATATGGAAATATGGTTGGTGTTAAATGAAGGTTGCTACACTATTATTTACGCCAAATAATGTGGTAAACTATCGGTCATCGTATATCATCCCACAAGTATTACACGACACCATATTTGATGGCAATGATACACTTCAATACCTAGTAATAAATAGTATTATTGTAAATTAATGCATTTAAAGTGAAGTGGAGATTGGCTTTCCGTCTGTAATTTATTTCAACCCACTAACATGCGATTATCTACTCCCGTTATACATTCTAAAACGATATTGCAGGTGAAACAAGAGATAGTTTCAAATTCTTGTAAAACATTTATTTATACCGAAATATATACTTATCTGTTTAACGACAATGATTGGAAGATAATGCGCGTATAGTTAAGACAAACGTTAAAAAGTACTATGGTTATGAAATGAAAACACTTTACAATATAGATAAAATAAGGCGTTGTTGAAATTAACATGCCGAATGAATATACGCTAGGAAACAGTTAAATGATATTTCTCGTCGTATAAAACTTTCCTGTGAGTGAAATATATGGAAAATTATATAGATTCAATTTATTCCATGTTCTTGTAGGAACAACGTAAACCATAGCAAATTGCCTCATATAATATCACGGGCACTATGTGAACACAGTTTCATTCCCATAAGTAAGAACCAATTAATTAATCTGCATTCAGGATGTATTATATTAATGTGTCGGTCTCTATATTATGATATGAAATAAATAATCAGAACTTTGAGTTCCATGTTTACGTAGATTAATTTGAATGTCATCTGACTATGCAACACTCAACAATGCTCGTTAACAGTGTAGTATATTCTAATAAATGGCACTACGTTCGAAAGTATGTATTTTAGTATCGGCTGCAATATGTATATATATATATATATATATATATATATATATATATATATATATATATATATATATATATAAATATAAATATAAATATACTAATACAATGTTTTTCTCCGGGATTGTAGTCTACAATTTGCTAAGGAATGCGTGGACTACGTGAAACTAAATTGGGTTTTGAATGCATCTACGATTATAGAGAATGAACTTTGCCATTTTAAGCTTAAAAATGGAAATTTTTCTTTTTTATCATTTTAGAAGAAA